>NW_025404385.1:0-4361 GCF_020080835.1 Cotesia glomerata
TTTTTTGTATCTCCAATATTTTAACTTCATAGTTTCAGATCGAAAGTCAAAAATAATTTTTAAAGCCAAAATAAAAGAGGTTTTATAGTTTTTCATTTCAAAATTTTTGATTAAATTGTGAAGATACAAAATCAATTTTTTGGAGTCAAAATAAAGATATAGAAAGTTTGATATCAAAATTTTTTATTAAATTTTAAAAAAATTATAAAAAACATTTTTTGTAGAGAATTTAATTTCCTACAAAAAAAGATCCCCTTTAATTTTCCCGTATTTTTAATAAATATCAAAATTTTTATCAAAATTTGATATTAAAAGTCAAAAACAATTTTTTGTAGCCAAAATTAAAATATAAATAATTTGATTTGAAAACTTTTGATTAAATTTTGAAAAAAAAACAAAAAAATTATAAGAAACCTTTTTTGAAAGAAATTCAATTTTTTACAAAAAAATTCCTTACCCGGAAAAAAGTAAACTGTAATAAATAAAAGTTGATTTATAATAAGTAATGATTAACTCTTTTTATGAAAGAAAATACTATTTCAAACATTAATATTCCCTGTGTAAATGTTTAAAATGTTAAAGTATAATAATTAAGAATTCAGACTTTGATATTTATCATTTTGTACCTAAAAAATGATCTTATGATAAGGTAAAGTACCCAGTACTTGAACACTTGTAAAAATGGGACCAGTAGTTGAACAGACTTTTCGAATTGTTATAATACAAAATCCGTAAATTTATTATGAGTAATATGCGCATATTATAATTATTAAATGATACAGTAATTGATTTTTGTAAGTTTTTTCAATTATAAATCAAAACAATTATATTTTTATTAACTTGAAAATTTACATGTCGAGAATCGTCGATAGATGCTATTTTTTTCATGAAAAAGGTACTAAATCGTAAACCGAACAATCAGTCAAAAAAACGGTATATCATCATTTTAAGTAAAAGAAATTGTACCATCTAATGAAACAGTCTTTTCTGAATAACATATATTTTTTGCAAAGACATAAACTATAATTTTTATATTAAATTTTAGCGTTCAACTATACCTCCAAATTTTTAAAGTGGTACCCAGAACTTGAACAGGCTGAGGCCGTATAAATTAAACAGCACTATAACCTCTAATAGGTTTATAGACTAGTGATCAGCATTGTGATTTGTATTAATTACTGCAATTTAAATAAATTTTATGACTAAAAATTAGTGTAATTAAAAATTATTGAACGTTTTGAATGGAGTTTTTTTGATTTATGATTGAAAATTTGCTTTGTCATTCATAAAAAATGTAAATAAAAAATTAAATACAAATATTTATCATTTTTAAATGAACATATTAAATATTCACAGTATTATTTTTAATATTATTCAATAATATTTTATATTTCTTTTGATATTTCAATAAAACGTTGAAAATTTTTGGTGCGCCTATTGCCACATATTTCATTAGTTCAACTACTGCTCCCGGAGTGATCAACTACTGCGGCTTGTCAGAATTGATTGTTCAACTACTACTCCTTTCATAGTCTTTTTTAAAAACGTTGTCAAAATATAAATAATCAATTATCTTTGTTATTTTGCGCTTCAATCAATTTAAAATTGCTTACATTTTCATGAAAATCACTAATTTGAACTAATAATTACATCTTTATATATTAAAAGTAGAATCAAATATGTTTTACTTTGAAATCTGTTCAACTACTGGGTATTTTACCTTATGTAAAAAGTATAAAATAAAGTTAGTAAATTTCTAATACAAGCAACGTCAATATTTACAAAATAAAATAGTAAATTTTAAACGCAACGCTAAAAATCAAACTGTAATTATTGACTTGCTTGAACTGGTAAAATTTATATTTTAAAAGTATAATTTTTACTGTTTCAAATGTTAAATTCTCCCAGAGTGAGACCCCCTTCTCTTTCATCTGAGTTCCCCTTCTCATAATATGGACTATATATTGAAATGGCAATTTTTACTGTTTGAAACTGTAATTTTTTAAGATGAAAGAGTCGTTATTTACTATAGTGACAGCTACTAATCACTTATTTTGGATATTAAATTATAAATTGTGGCTTTTATACTTTCTCCATTAAGTTCTGTAATATTTATATTTTTGCCACCCCGATGTCCGCTTTACTGTTTGAAACTATAAAAATTAACCGAAATCCGAGTGAATATTACAGTTTACTTTTTTCCGTGTATCGATTTTTCCAAAAATATGAAAATTTAACAAAATTTTTGGGTCACCCTAATTAATGCCTATACATCATTTAATACAAGATTAATTAGTGAAAAAAAAAAAATAAAAAACAGATTGCAAGTACTTCTTCATCCCGGTCATCAACATTGCATCGCAGTTGCGCACTCACTTATCCAACTGCAGTCTTCAGATAACCCGCAAAAACGCGAGTTATGTTTGCGCATCTTAGAAACGACATCAATCCTAGATCCTTATGGAACAAGACTGGGTTTATATACAGCGGTCGCATTACGAGAGCTCGCTTCGTGCCCTGGGGAAGATCGGCGGCTCAATTTGGAACGCGCTATTCAGTTGCTAGAACATGAACCAGCTGGCAGTCCCGGTGAAAAATTTAAAAAACTTATTGAGACTGAGTTATAATTATTTATTTATGAATATAAATATAAATATACATGACTACATTTATTTATTTATCAATCATTAATTATTTAATTATTAATTTTGATCGATGGAATTTTTAATTAACATAAGGACCACGTGGAATTTTAATACTAATAATTTCAGGAACAGAATTAGCCTCCGTAGTTTTCTTCAGACACAGAGAATTTACCCAGGAGAATAGAGAGAGCGCCTCGTTGAGAAACGCGTAGAGAAACGGATGCACCGCGGCATTTATTAAGCGACAGTAATGTCAAAACAACTTGCAAATGCCACCAGAATTTAATGGAATACTTTCACGTATAATTTAACCAGCAAGAAATGACCCTCACTGGGCGCATGCGACACAAAACAAACACGCCGATTAGGGTGAGGATTACTCGGACTGTTCGCCGTTTACGCATCACGTGCTTGGGGATTTTTTTCTTCATTGGTCTTGGGCCGCTGTTGCTCATACTTGTTGATGCTGGAAAATTTTATTAATATTGATTTAATTACAATTATTTTCAGGTGTGAAGATATTATTAAGCTGTTAAATTTTAAAGCAAAGTGACTTCCCGGGTCGAAAATTTTAAACTGATTTTAAGCTAGATGATCTGCATTTGAACTTATTGATCTGTATTTGAACTTTTAAAAACATTTTCATCTGTATTTGATCTATTATTCAAATTATTTTTGATCTTTTTTAAGTCTAAATAACTTTTTAGTAAAATAATTGAGCAGCTATGAATATTTTATCCGGTTTCTTATCTAATGAGACTAAAAAGTTCTAAAAGTTTGATCGTTTTTTAGTCTGTTGAGTTGAATTTGGTAGATGGACTTTATGTATTGTTTTCAAATTCAATACGAAATCTTATACTGTTTTTGATCTACAATTTTCACTCTAAGCGTTCGAAGGCCAAAAGTCGACTAAGATGGCGACTTATAATTTTTTGGACTCAAAAGTATCTCATTAAAAATTATGGGCCAGTTTTTCAATCCGCACTGATAGAAGGATTTATTTGTATTAAAAAATATTTGTTAATAGTTAACTTGAAATCATTTATTGAGAGACCCCTTTTTAGTATTAAAAAATATTTCTTAGCATTTTCTAAAATGGATTTATTTTGGCCATTTAATAAATCTTTTTAAATACTAATAAATATTTGGTAAGGACTAAAAAAGCGGTCTCTTAATAAATGATCTATTAAATATTAACAAAATATTTTTAACTATAAAACAAATTCTTCTATCAGTGCGGGATAAAATTTATCCAGCTGAGATACAAAAGTACTGCCATTATAGATAAAAAATAAATAATTCAGCACAGTGATATTGCCTACCGAGTGAATTCTCCTTGAATTCAGCTTCACTTATCTTGAATTAAAATAAATAAACATGTTAGCCACATGTCTACAGAAATATTCACTGCACCTCCAACTGTGACAACTTCCTGATTGTAAATAAATGAAAATAAAATTAGGAAAACGGATGACCCGGAAGGAGATCCCTGTAACTTCCCTGCCAATTCCATTACTTAAGCTGCTATGAAATTGCACTTATAATGTTGTTGTTGAGCTCTTTCAAGCTCCAAATTACAATTTATGTATTATTTGCACGCCTCATAGCGCGAAGCGCGTGAAAGGTTGTGCTTTATACTCGACTCGTCAAGTTCAAGCAATTTTGTGATCTTTAAATGCGCTCTATCACAAACCATATTACACTTATACAATGATA
>NW_025404386.1:0-4355 GCF_020080835.1 Cotesia glomerata
AACTACGTGTTGTCAATGATACTGCACGGAAAGAAATACATTGCGGATATCCCTATGTCGTTGTATTGCATTGCTATAAACCCTATGCATACAGGATTATCTACTATCCGAACAAAAACAGTTTCACTGTAAAAAATCGCGCCAAGTCCACGTTCATAAGACTATTAAGAAAAAGAAATTTGTTTTTTTCTTTACAAAAATATACAATAAAAATTAAAAATCCAAGTAACCGATATGATTGTTTATGATTTTCGGAAATTAAAAAAGAACTTTTGTTACAAATTTAAAATTAAAAATTTTGGAACGTATTTAGTGTGCGCGGTTGCAAAATATTTTACTTTTAATGAAATTCGTAAAATCTATTTACTAGGACTTTAAAAAAATTTAAATACACAATGACGCACACCAAGTACGTTCCAAAATTTTTTTCTTAATTTTTAAATTTATAACACAATTTTTTTTAATTTCCGAAAATCATAAACAATCATATCGGTTACTTGGATTTTTTTATTTTTTTATTTTATATATTTTTGTAAAGAAAAAAACAAATTTTTTTTCTTAATAGTCTTATGAACGTGGACTTGGCGCGATTTTTTCACAGTGAATCTGTTTTCGTTCGGATTTTAGTATTTTTTGTAATTATAATAAAATTTACAATTGGTACCAACTTAAATCTCGCGTTGGTTGCATTTTTTATAGCAAAATATTCCCTTGAAACTACAGTTTATGTAAAAATAATTCCAGCGCACCCTGGCGGGTGTAAATGCAAGCTGTGAAATATCTTTTTAACTGTAGTTTCCCATCTAATGAAGGATTACTATGCATTCTCGAATTATTTAGTCTGTGGCAGATCACTTTGCCCATCGAAAAAAGTCAGGATCGAAATTTTTTGCGTTGCTATAGTTTGTGCTGATTAAATTTAATAATTTCAATTAGATTAATTGTTATAAAGTGAATATAATTAATTAATAACAGTCCAAATAAAGTATGAATTACTGTTATAATATACAATTTAGGAAAAAAGTACCGTAGAATTAAATAAAATTTTGCAACCTCAAAAATACCGTTCTTCTTACAGTAAACATATTCGGTAGTCTGGCGCTCCGTTTACAGCAGATTTGAACGGAACTTGGCGCCAGATTCTACCGAATCTGTGGATTCGCTATCTACTATGAGCTATGAGTGTGACTGCAGCGCCAGTCAAAATATGAACTACGGGAGGCTGTCAGAGTATGTTTTTATACGTATGTCAATAGCAAGAAACATAAAAATAAATAAATTTTATAAATAATTGTAAAAAAAAAAGTTATAAAAAATATGTGACAATTTTATACACCGATAGAAGGATTTGTTTGTTAATGAATATTTTTTAACTGTTAGCAAATATTTATTTAAAATCAAAAGCAAAAATAGCATTTTCTTTTGACACTTTTTATAATCCTATAGCTGGAATACATGATAATAATTCAATTCACTAAATAAATTAACCTTTTTAATATTTATAAATACAAAAGATAATTATGAGCTATGATAGAATTCGGTATTTTACAATAAACGTTATTATAATGTAATATAATTAATACAAATAATTTATAAAAATGATTTTTGTTTATAAGAAATCTTCATATCATATGATATTACAACCAAAACAAATTACTCAACAAAATATTTATTAACTGTTAATAAATATTCGTTAACTATTAATAAATAGTTATTAACTATTAATAAATGTACTTTCCTACCAAATAAATATTTATTGAATGTTAAAAATATTTATTAAAGTTTAATAAATTAAATAATTGTCTTCAAATAAATTAAATTATTAATAGTTAATAAATCCTTTTATCAGTGTAATAATTGCAGTTTTGTTTTTTAGTTAAACGAATCAACAACAAGTACGTATAATGATAAAAAATAAAAAAGATTGCAGTAAATATTTCTGCTGGTATTTTTTAAGACACAACAACTCTGGTGTCTCATTTTTTTTTAATTTATTAAAATTAAAACAAAATAAATACTTCCACGTGTACTTACTTACAATTTTAGGAATAATAGCCTCCCGTAACTCCGAAAGTAACCACTGCGAACGCTTCAGTCGATTTCATTTCCCCTACCATGGCTTCACTCAGAGCGAATACTGTATGGTACCAAAATCTTTGCGTCTATTACACGGGCGCATAGGAGGCTTGACGTGACAGCATTGCCGCCAGCCCCATAGTGCATCGCAGATGTCGCAATGCTACTAGTTTTTCCCGCGATATTACTTAGCGCGACAATCAATAATTCTATCGAATTACGGCCAATATTTCATGGGTACAACTACTGTACCGACATAAAAATTCATAAATTAGTAAAACTACTTTGAAATTAATTGTAACATTAAACTAGTTTAATACAAAATTTTTAAATATTTTTCATCGAACACACTGATAGAAGGATTTGTTTATATTTAATAAGCTTTATTAACTGTTAATAAATGATTTTTTAACATCATAGGATTTAATGAATATTTATTAACAGTTTATAAATTATTTATTAAATGTTAATAAATATTTGTTAACAGGTAACAAATATTTATTAACAGTTAATAAGTAATTTGTTTAGTACAATTTATTAACTGTTAAAAATATTTATTAATGGTTAATGAACATTTGTTAACTGTTAACGAATATTTATTTAAAATAAAAAGTAAAAATAGCAATTTCCTTTTGACACTTTTTATAACCCTATAGCTGGAATACATGATAATAATTAAATTCACTAAATAAATTAACGTTTTTAATATTTAAAAATATAAAAGATAATTATGAGCTATGATAAAATTTGGTATTTTATAATAAATGTTATTATAATGTAATATAATTAATGCAAATAATTTATAAAGATGATTTTTATTTGTAAGCCATCTTTCTTTATATCATATGACATTGCAAATTGCAAGCGAAACAAATTCACTCTACAAAATATTTACTAATTGTTAATAAATATTTCTTAACTATTAATAAATACTTATTAACTATTAACAAATGTACTTTCCACCCAAATAGATATTTATTTAATGTTAAAAAATATTTATTAAAATTTAATAAATTAAATAATTGTCTTCAAATAAATTAAATTATTAACAGTTAATAAATCCTTCTATCAGTGCATAACCCATTCAATTAATTAAACTAATTTTGTTACTACTCTAATATCAGCATAAGAGATATAACAATAACGGATAGACTGTTCTGCCAGGAGCATCGTAAATGTCGCCAGTCACTATGGGTCTGACGCCCATAGTGACATTGGCGTATCAGCTATAACTATTGTTGATGTTACTATTCCCACCATAGCCAAATCATCTATGCTGACGATTTTTATATCGAATCAAAATCTTCTAAACCATACAGTATAGTGTTCACACCCATAGTGACATAGTGATATCCGCAATGTATTTCTTTCCGTGTGCCGAACGATGTGTTGCACTAATTGAAAAATTTAAACGAGTCATGGGGCTATATGATGAAGATCCAGAAACAATATTTATTATTACTGGTTCAACAATGTAGAAAGACTTTCCTACGTGTGCTCAAAAAACTATATTCAGCTTTAAAATCTTGATGTGTTTTCAATAACATTAGTAATTATTTGAAATTTATTAACTGGTTTTTTATAACTATTTAGATGTTTATCACATTTCAAGCATTTTACATAATAACGTAACCTTCTGTATATTTTGATTAAATTTTTGTTGCTTTTTTATGAATTCATGTGTTGTTTTTGTATTCATTATGAGTAAAAAATCATACTAATTTTAAAAAAGTTCTTAGTGTAGGGAAATATAATGGTAATAAATAGAAAAAATGAATCTAAATAACATTATGAGTTAGTATTTATCAATTTCTTACGTTTTCCGGTATAAAAATGGCTGTAAATTCATTAAATATTGGTTGGATAACTTTTTTTTATGAGTCAGTCCTTTTTTCTTCCCTACTTTTGGCGGTTTGCTCGAAAAATTAAAAGAAAATATATTTTTTCAAAAACTGTACTTTTGACGACTCCTCACCGGTGAACCAGTCGAGTTACACAAAAAACTCCAAAGCTATTTTGAAGAGCGTGAAATTCTCACAAGGTCCATCAAAACCGATTTGCAATATTGTAAAAGCTCGGTAAGCATTAGAAATTTGAAAAAAGTTTTTTTACGCATTTTAAATGGTAAAACTTTAAATTTTTATTGTAAGTACTTAAAATTATTATTAAGAGCTCAAACTTGGTAAGAATTTTTTTTTTCTATATGTAGATTATTATTTTGCATGAGCACCGAAAAAAAATTTTGCGGAAATGAACCACTAATATATATGTATATATAA
>NW_025404387.1:0-4354 GCF_020080835.1 Cotesia glomerata
TGTAATTTTATTTTATCATTAATTATTTATTTATGCCGGATCTGGGTGTTGAAAGAAGTAAGACACTCATTCGTGGTTTTATCATTTATTCTATAAAATATCACAGATAACTTAATGAACACGTTTGATTCTTATTAACTAGTGTGGAATTAACTTTGTGATTTATTTAAATATGTAATTAATTAATATGAATAGTTATTAGTAAAGTATATAAAATAGTGTAATTATAATTTGCAAATGAGTTATCAATATGTTGGCACCATACACAAATATTAATAAAATTAGTAAGAGCGTGAATCAGGATCGGAATTGTGCCATGGGTTCAGATGACGAGCTCAGAGTAAATTAATTTTATGAATTTGTTGAGTTATTATTTTATCACAATAAAATTATTGATGACGCGACAATAATTGGTACGATCGATGATATAGAGTTTATTAATACACAAATATAGATTATTATTAATAATTGTTTAGATCACTTGATTCTAATTAATTCAGTAATATCACAGTATTATTTGATGACGCGACAATACTGTTGAACGATAAAGGAACGAACGATGAACCGAGTTATGAACCGAGTGATGAACCGAGTTATGAACCGAGTGATGAACCGAGTGATGAACCGAGTGATGAACAGAGTGAAGTCTGAACGTGAACTGACTACTTTACAATCACAAGTATGATAATTGAAAGTAATTAGAGATTATGGGCATACCTGGGTGGGTTGGTGATGATATCACCTTAGCCAGGGATGACTGACTAATTATCGATTGTTAAATTGATGAGTCATTAGATCAATGGAATGTTAATGAATATTATTTAATTCCTTGTGATTGCAGAGTATAAATATTAATTATTGTATGAATGCAAAATGTAGATGGATTTCTAAAGGTGGAAAATAACACTCGGCATGGAGAAGCCAGCACGAGGTTAGAATATGCATGATGTCAACCGGATTATAATTTAATATAAATTCGATCAATAAATACTCTAATGAATACCTGAGTTGCCAAACTGAATAATTGTCGATGATTGGCCTTGTGAGCTTGGATCAGAGCGTAGATTGAGCTTAAGTGATTTTAACAATTGGATCGTGAGCTGGAGCACGTCAGGCTAATAATAAGAAATAGGCATCAGCTGAATCCCGAGAATCCAGAAGGCGCGTCCGTAGCAGCACCTCTGGTGTAGTAGATTGCAGAAGTTACACCAAAGTGTTCTGGCGCGAATAGCATTGATAATTACGCAACAGTGCCACACTGGAGAACCCTAAGCCGAGAAATGATGGAGGAGGCACGGCCTGCGCGCCGCATCGAAAGAACTTTGACTGGATGCCGACAATGATGACAGTGGTTACCGACAACTGCGAATTAATAATAATCAGAGATTTCGGATCGGAGACGCGTAAGAGTCACGAGCAGAAGAATGTTATACCACATGATCCGACAAGGGGGTGGATCTATCAGCAAAAAATAGAGAAGGTCAAAAGCATCAATCCCATCTAGCCGCAGAAAGCTTAAGGTCATATGGGACTTATTCAACGCGTCCTGCTGGAGGAAGGCTCAACAATCACCATACAAGATGACAATGGAAGAACAGCACTATTCTACGCAGTAGAGGGAAGACAAAAAGGGAGAAAAGTGGATAAACTACTTCGGATGGGTGCTGGAGGATTAAATACACACTGACTAACCAAGGAATGACGCCATTGATGATGGTCCGTAACAAACGAGTGAACTACGTCCACGCAATGAGAAATGACTGGAGCAGTGAATACACAACTCTCGTCAATATTGGTAAAAATTTTAAGCAAACCTTTGGAGCAAAAATGAACCAACGCACAACAGAAGAAGGCATTACGGCATTACACATGGCCGCACATAGAGGATACGAAATAACTGGGGAATGTTGCTAATCCAACGGAGCGAATATCAACGCAAAAGACAAAAAGAGGGAGGTACGTTCCTGCAATTCGCCCAAGTATCTCCGCAGAAGTAGTTGAAGCATGCCAAGGGATTGACCCTGGCCCATTCCAAAAACACATGGAACCACGCAACTCGCGACCCAGGAAGTACAAGTATGTGACCCTAATCCAAATGTTGGCGGCTTTGAAGTTACGAGCAGAGGAGGTAAAGAGATAGCGGAGGAATTGAAATCCAGAAATAGCATGCGTTGAGGAAAAATACGAAGAATACGAAACCATAGTACTGAATGAAATGGAGATTATGAAGAGCGTATCTACAACAAGACAGTCGATAACCCTGTTCGACGTCTGGAGGGCTTCAGAGGAGCAGATGAGTATCTATTCTAGATGC
Organism: Cotesia glomerata; assembly: GCF_020080835.1. NCBI lineage: Eukaryota > Metazoa > Arthropoda > Insecta > Hymenoptera > Braconidae > Cotesia > Cotesia glomerata. Next base: position 2,315 of record NW_025404387.1, read on the forward strand.
GCGGAGTTCGGGAGCATTCTAGAGGAAAAACTGAGTCACACCGACTACTTCAAACAAGAGCTGAGAGAGAAAGTGAAACGGGCATTACGAAGGAAGAAGATGACCGACACCGTAAAAGAAGAATTAGAGAAAGTCAAGTTTCTACGTCATCTGCAAGGACATGAACTAGACAGAGTCATGAGCTATTTGGAAATAGAGGACTTGGTAAAAATTATGGACCCGAAAAACATCTCAACTACGGAAGAAGAATAAATGGAGACGAAAATACCAACAAAACCAACAATACCAGGGCATAAAACGATACGCAAGAAGTAACCATATAGGTGACGTAATCAGATATGGTATTATTGAATCTTTTATATTATAGATTTTAGCACGGGATCATACTTAGAATTTAGTAAAGAATATGAGTGTTAAATATATATATAATTTTTTGCCTACTGGAAGATAATTACATAACTTGAAACTATAATAATACAACATCTATTTAACTAGAAATACTACCCTTCGCATACACTATCTTCTATTTTTCACTCTTTCATCTCAAAATCTGGCCGGTAATTCTATCATTTATAAAACAATAACAACGCTTAAAGCTTATACTAAACAAAACTATGTTAACTAACGCAATCGGGAGTGTAATTCCTTCCAGAGTAGGGTAGAAAAGATCGATTTAGAAAAGTACACACATATGTATATACACATTGACATATATGCGTGGGAAATTTCGGTACGGTAAGGGAAAACAACGACTGAGTACGAAAAAAAAAGGGGGAATAAAAAGAGAGGTTAAAAATAATTCATATTTTGTATTAAAATAATTTGGAAGCACTAATAGTAGGCGTAAGTTATAAAATAGTTCATAAGGACCAGCAATTGGGACCTGACTTTGAAATAGTAATATGTTGTAAATTACTAATTTAAGAGCGAGAATCCCCACTGACCCATAAACGAACGTTGTTTAAAAAAAAAAAAGAGAGAAATATTAGGTAGAGGAAATAAGACTAATAAAAATTTGGAAAACGATTGACCCTAACGGCCATCCCGGCAACTTCCCGCTAATTCCATACTTAAGCGCTTAAAATTGCACTTATTACTTTTTGCGCTTTTCGAGCTCATAAATATAATTTTCGTGTCATTTTGAGCTATCCAAGCTCATTCAAAAAGAAATTATTATCGTTAAGACGTGAGGTAAAGAAAAAAAAAAAACAGGGTGAAAACAATAACTTCCTAATTTTTTGAAAATGCTTCGAGTTTTGTTAGTGGGAAGTTAAAAATGTCGCAGTGATTTTAAAAACACTTGTTTTCAAATCTTTTATTGACGATATCTTTTGAACTAATTAACCGATTTCTACGTTTTTAGCGGCAATCGACGCGGTTTTTAAAGTTCTATAAAGTATGCTATGTCATCAAAAGTGATCCGAGAAGAAATGACGAAGTTATGTGAAAAACACTTTTTCGGTTTTTCCGGTTTTTGTTTCGTTCACGCTATCTCTCGAACAGGTCAACCGATTTTGATCGGGTTGACGCCGATCGGCGTGGTTTTTCAAGCTTAAGGGCGGATTGGTTTTTAAGTTGATCGATAGAGCCGTTTAAAAGATATTCCAAAAAAAAAACTACTTTCAAAAATGATTTTTTCTTATTTTTTTAAGATTTTTCAAAGATTTCTTAAAATCTATCGTTCCGAATCGGTTCAAATTCTCAGGAAATCTAAGTTCAGCACATGGCCCTTTCGAATAACACCAACCGCGATGAAATCGGTTTCAACCGTTCAAAAGTTATAAGCGAGTCACATAGTCACACACACACACACACACACACACACACACACACACACACACACACACACACACACACACATACATACCCAGACATAGTGACTTAACATCGCGGGGGTAGTCAGGGAAGCTTCCTGTGACCTTCAAACTTCGTGATCTGATGAAAACTCGATTTTTGCCAAACGGGGTAAAACAATAACTTCCCGATTTTTTGAGAAAATCTGAGATTTTTAGCGGGAAGTTAAAAATAATAATAATAATA
>NW_025404388.1:0-4353 GCF_020080835.1 Cotesia glomerata
AAAAGTTAACAGATATATAATATTGTAGTTGACCAGTCTAGGGTTAAAAACCAAAAACGCCTCTCCAAAAATTCCAGAATCTTTTAAGATCAGTACAAGGTATTATACAAAAAAAATTGAGCCAAAATTTTATTGGCGCTCGTCATATTTGACGATTTTCAAAAATTCAAAATTTGACAACTTTGGCATTTTTCAAAATTTTTTTATAAAATATTTCTTTATCAATAGCCCCAAGTGTGCCTTTCAAACAAACGAAAGCTCATTCCTGTATCTATAATAGTGTTTGAGATATTACAGAAAAAAAAATCGAAAAACTGGAAAAATCGCGAAATTTTGAATTTGCATATCTTTTGAAAAAAAAATTTTTATTTTTTTTCCTTTTGCAGAACTAGACTTTGAACTTTGCAAACAAGAAAAAAGTGGTTTGTACATTTGACCAGACCTACCTAGGGTAATGTGTTTCGATGCACTAAATCAGAATTTGTGGTAAGTTTAGTCCGCACATGACCTAAATTTTTAGTATACTGCGAAAAACCTTCAGAAATAGCTAAAAATCGCAAAAAATTACAATCATGTAAGCAAAAGAATTTTTTCGTCTTAAATGGATTTCGTATCACCGACAGAAATACCGAAATAGGAAAGGAAACGAAAAAGAAATCCGCTGCGTAGATCATTTGTACTCGGAAAAAATTAAATAATAGCAGTTACTATCTACTTATGGTAAAAAATTTTACCATAAACCCTATGGTAGTGAATACTATCTAGATGATTGTAGAAATCATCTAGATGGTAGCATCTACCATATTTATAATAACTGTTGCCAATCTTGTATCTAAAATCAGAGTTAGTTACCATTATCAATTCTAAATGGTATATATATATATATATATATATATATATATTAGAAGAAAAATATAGGTATTATTCTTTATTAATTGATGGGATTAGTTCTTATCCAATTCTATAATTTAGATGAAAAATATACAAATAATATGTGGCACAAACTACCTCGTTACATGATTGGTTGAAGGTAATTATAATATACAAAAACGACACAACAATATATCAAAAACCATACAATATACAATACAATATCATATTATATTATATACAAATTATATATACAAAATATATACAAATTATATACAATATTATAAAATTATAATACTTTTCTTCAAGTTTAGTTATAAATTGGTAAATTATAAATAATAGTTAAAAAAAAAAATGTATAATATATGTACAAAACTTATAACAGTTCACTAGATTTTTAACGCGTTGCACCTCTACACACTGAAATACAAAAGGGAGTTGCCTACACTCACTGTACCTGCGTAATGCCTCTAGATAATATCCAGCAGATGACGCTACCAGCAGTGAAGTACAAATTTAAATGTAATTTAGATTATATTAAATTATTTTATTAATTCATAATTTAGATAGTGAACACCGTCCAAATTAGAAAGCTTAGGTTCTGTACTGTTGGAATATTTATTTTTATAGAGTATATTTTGTTTCAAATAAATGTAAGCTATTGTCGAGTGGCCAAAGGGACATTGTAGTTGAGTTCTGAGAAACCTTAGAGACTTGAGATTCTGAGGAAAAGCCATAAAAGACACGTGTGAGGAAAATTCTATGATCCCTTGTTTCAACGACTGAATAATAACGTAACAAATATCTAACAAAGAATAAGACTGTTAAATAACATATTTTTGTTAAACTTGTTTTTAATATAATATTGCAACAAAATATATAAAAATTAAACTCAATAATTTATATCCTGTATCCAACTTATAAATAATTATTAATTAATGTTAAAAGAATAAGATTTTTATAAAATAATATTATTAAATGATATTTATTCCTTACATTAACTATTAAACTATTTTCATTGTTTTAATAAATTATAGATTGATAAGAAATAGTAATAAGCTTAATCTAATTTGGTAAAAATACAAAATATTAACCCACTGCAATATATATAATTTATAAATAAATGTATGTAAATATAATAGAAATATATTATATAATAGTGTGGAAAATTATTCCTTTCCCGCGCTGAAACCAGTATTTTAATACTCCCGGGCGAAAGAACTACAGTAAGTAAAAGTTTTCAATAAATAAAAATAACATCCACTAGATGGAAGCATAACAACTATAAAAAGTACTATTGCCGTGGAATTCCACAGTTCCACAATAGAGACATTCTTAATTTTTTTGTCGTTAAGTTGCATGAATGACTTTTTATAATATCCTAATCATATACCCTTATTGATGTAGACTGCATAAGGGCTACACTTGTATAGACTCCATACCCCCACTATTTTCCCTACACCCAATTTGCCCGCCTCAACATGCTACTAGCGTCCTTTCCGATCCGGACTTCTAGCAGGCAGGACGTCGCTCGTGATTTTGTACCAAAAAATTTTGAAATGGCTGCCGTTAACAGACGAGGCGATGTTAGACGGATTTACGTTTGACAGAATAAAATAGCTAATTGGGTTACGAAGATGACCCTACTGTAGCTAAATATTACTTTCAAAAATAATATTAATTTCAAATATAATATAATATTTTTAATTATTTTGATGAGTGGGTAGTTATTATCCAAATTGGCATTTCTAATTTTTTCCGTTGCTACACACGTGCAAAATGTTTTATAATTCGCTTATAACTTGATTTATTCATTCAAAAGCATTTCGAAAAATATCAGTCTTTTGCTATGTATTTGTTAATAATAACTAAATGAATAGTCAATTAAATACATGCATTATGAGATTTCTCGATCGTATTTCATTTATATGTGGTGATTTCAGAGAATTGAAAGGATTCGTGAGACAAGATTGAAAGGCACCAAAAAAGAGAGTGCCGGTATCAAAAGGAAGCTTACAGAGATACGACATCGTTGTACAAGATCCATCAGTAAAGCAATAGGGAGTTCCAACAAGGTGCGCGTCCTTTTCTGGGGACAAATGGCCACTGTCCATTCGGCCAACATTCGTGACCGATCGGTAAAGTTTTAGTATTTAATAGTACACTTAATCTTACTCTCAATTTTTTATTAAAAATTAGTAATTAGAATTATAAATTGTAATAATAGTTTTTCTCAGTCGATTTTTTTTTTATTTAAAGTATATTATTAATTAAACTTCATGTAAAATTTTAATTATCGATCGAAAAACCAAAAAATTTAAGTCGATTAAAAATTTAGGAAACTAATAAAAATTATTTTTAAAAAATAAAAAATAAAAAATTATTGATTAAAAAAAGCAACTTAAATTGAAATCAATATTTAAAAAAATCAAAATTATTGATTAATTACAAATTTAAGTCAAATAATCAAAAAAAATTAAAATTACTAAAAAAAAAAAAAACAAATTATTAATCAAAAAAAAAAAATTGAAATTAATATTTAAAAAAATCAAAATTATTGATTAATAACAAATTTAAGTCGATTAAAAATTATAATCAAATGAAAAAAAGAAAAATCCACAATAGAAATAGGAAAATTAGAATTGGACATTGTACTAATAGTTTTGCAGGGAAATTTTTTTTATTCATGAGTAAATGAAAAAAATTTTAGTTTTTAAAAAATTAAATCAAAATTATTATAGAAAAAAACTCAGAGTATTGATTTTTATAAAAAGAAAATTAATATTTAAAAAAAATCAAAGTATTGATTAAAAACAAAAAATCAAAGTCGAAAAAAAATTTTAAACAAAACTAAAATGAAATAAAAATAAAAAAAATTACAGTAGAAAGAAGAAAAGTAATTATCAGTTAGGCTTTGTAACTTTCTCTGTGATTCATTAATTTTTTGTCAATTTAAAAATGATGATTTGGCAAATTCTTAAAAATTTTTTAATTTTATTCTTTAACTTGGAAATTTAGCTTCATTATTATTATGATGGACTTAATAGGTTGTACAAGTGAACGGGCAAAAACAACTCAAGGAAATGTCACTTTGAATAACCCGTATGAATTATTGGGCCCTTAGAGTTGACTCTTAACAGATTTTCTGCAGTGAATATCCCGGGAGACCTTTTTGATGAGCTTATCGACGATGCTCCAATTGAAGTAGTACGTTTGATCGACGCACCCAATTATAAGAAAAAGATGTGTAAGTATTTATACTATCGATAAAATAATTTTATTATTTCAACGAATAATGTTATTAATTTGATCCTCTTTATGTTTTCTTAGACGTCCTAGCATGGGTGAAACTTTCATTCGGCCCAGTTACATTGTACGGTAGTACACATGGTAGTGGTGCAATAATCGACGGTAATTATCGGCTGCGAGTACAAATTGCAAACTACGTGACAAATCCATTACTGGTCAAAGGCGTATATGTTG
>NW_025404389.1:0-4350 GCF_020080835.1 Cotesia glomerata
GCCAAACTGTATTCAAAATCAGTGTTAAGTACGAAATGGCCATTTAAGCCCATGCGCTCGAATGGCACCAACCGCGATGGAATCGGTGCTAACCAGTATATCGCGCTAAAAAGTGCCCTATAGAGAAGTTTTTTTGCGCCTTCCGCACAATATCTGAGGAAGCAGTGCGTACTGAACCCCACCCTCAGAGTCCTTAGCTGAAGAAAGAAGCGAACCTTTACCAACGAAAGAGGTCAACATACTTACACGCACACACACACACACACACGGGACACAGCGACAGCACAGCATCACTACGATGGCACTACACACACACACACACACACACACACACACATGCACGCACGCACGCACATACATAGTGACACCCTCGCGGGATAGTCAGGGAAGCTTCTTGTGACCTTCAAACGTCGAGATCTGATAAAAACTCAATTTTTGCAAAACGGGGTAAAACCACTAACTTACCGATTTTTTAAAATCTTCGATTCTCTTAGCGGGAAGTTAAAAATACTTGAAAAAAATTGCACATACAATTTTTCAAATTTTCTACATATGAAATTTATTCTTTTTAATTTTTCAATAAAAAACAATTATTAAAATTTTTAGATGACTGCTAATTTAATTTTCATCTGAATTTTTATTTCCCTCTTTGTCTAACGCTTTAACTTCTTCAAAGTGACACACTGATAGAAGGATTTTTTAACATTCAAGAAGATTTATTTGTATTTAAGAAATCATTTCTTAAACATCATTTCTTAGTATTTAAAAAATATTTCTTAGTATTTAAAAAATATTTCTTAGTATTTAAGATATATTTCTTAGTATTTAAGAAATATTTCTCAAATACTAAGAAATATTTTTTAAATACTAAGAAAGGATGTTTAAGAAATGATTTCTTAAATACAAAGAAATTTTCTTAAATATTAAGAAATCCTTCTATCAGTGCACAGAGCGTTACATAATTCAAATTACGCGCGAAATCGATCAATGTTATGTGCTATTTATCTTATATTGCCTACATTAAAACACTGAGAGAGATATAAGAAAATTTTATTGTAGAAAATGATTGAAAATTTTTTCAATTATTCACTCTATGTTATTGATTTCATAATTTTAACCATTTCTCAGGAACTGAGTGACCAAGAACATTTCATAAAATCCCACCACAACCCAGCATATGACCACGAAGCATTTCTTGGCGAAGAAGCAAAAACTTTCGACCAATTGACTCCTGAAGAAAGCTCCCGCCGTCTTGGATTGATAGTCCACAAGATCGATAAGGACAGTGACGGATTCGTGACCCAGGAAGAGCTGAAAGACTGGATCCGTTACACCCAGCAACGCTATATCCGGGATGACGTTGAGCGTCAATGGCAGTCTTACAGCACAGATGAGACGGAAGACAAGATTCCCTGGGAAACTTACAAGAAAATGGTCTATGGTTTCATGGAGGAGAAAGACTACGACCCAAAAGTTCACGATGGCGACGACAATTACTCTTACGCGGTGATGTTGAAGCGCGACCGTCGAAGGTGGACCGTCGCAGATCAAGATGGTGACGATGCACTAACCAAAGAGGAGTTCACTGGTTTCTTGCATCCTGAGGAACGTGAGCACATGAAAGACGTTGTCGTTCTTGAGACACTTGAGGACATTGATAAAGATGGAGATGGAAAGATTTCGTTGATTGAATACATAGGTAAGTTTTCTTCTTTACAAAAGTAAAATTCATACGAAAACTTACATAACTTTTCAGTTTAGGTTACTGGGTGTCTTAAATCTTGTATTACTTATTTTTTGGTTAAAAAGTACGTGATTTTTCAAGACAATGAAAGCTTACGTAGCAATCGTGCATTATTTGAAATTTTTTTCGCCTTTTGTCTATAACTATTTTTATTGTTACACTCTTGTTATAGTTCATGCGGCCAAAACAATTTCTGTACCATTAGATACATAATTAGATGTAGACTAATCCTTGAATTTTCAAAAATTCTTTTAAGTATAACAAAAATAAAAAGAATGTCAAAATAAACCGAAAATTTCCTTCTTATCCAGCAGTATGAAAATGTGTGCAACTTGGAAACACAATAACTCGAAAAAAAATTAATTATTTACATAGTTTTCTTTATAATGGAGTCGTTTTGTCAAAAAGATACTTGGGGACCTAAATGGCTATCTATTAACTCAGTGTCGTTTAATTACAATAAATAATTTTTAAAAAATGTATTTTCAACGCGCATGTGTTATTATTTCAGCTTATACTCAATTTAGTGGAAACATTTTTTTTTTTATTTAATTTTTTCGATTTCTCAAAATCTACTGGTTCGATGTCCGAATCATCGTTGATACAATAAAGAATGTTCTCGAGCGAAGAATGTTGCTTACTCGAACCAAGTTCAGTAGAGTCTCGAGCCAAAAAAGTTTTTTGTCTTGAACTCCCCCGCAGGTCGATGAAAGTAAAAAGGAACCCTACTAGCACGGATAGCTTAGTGGACAGTGCTATAGACTTATAATCAGAAAGATCTGAGCTAATGTTATATCACGGACAATTCGAAGTTATTTTTAAATTAATCAGTAAACAGCCTCGAAAAATTTATTTTTAGCTCATCAAACGTTTTTCTCCAACCTGACGAGACACTAGTCTTCAGCCGTGAAAGATTTCTCGGGTTGACAGCATTATGTTTTAGAGCCGAGAAAAACATGATAATCCTCAACAATGCTCTGTTCAAAGTTCAAACAATTAATTCTATTTGTACGATTTATTTTTTGTTTCAAGTTGTGAAATTTTTTTGAAATCTATCAACTAACAATCTTTAGTCGCGGAAGGTATTCATTGAGCTGAAAAACACACTAATTGCCCCAACAAAGTTTATTCTCGGGCCATAGAATTAGTTTTGAGGTCAATAAAATTATGATTTTCATGACTATCACCAAGGAAACCATTTCTGGACAAAAAAGTTTTGGCTTTAATCAAATTGAAATTTTTTCTCTCGTTTGAGAGAAAATTCTTGATTTTATTATTTTTCTCTTTAAACTTGTTCTTTTTCTACCCGTAACAATCCGATACTTTCATAAGAATAATTAAATATATTAAAAAAACGTGTATGTACAGGTGATCTTTACAGACCCGATGACAACGAAGAAGAGGAGCCAGAATGGGTGAAAAATGAACGCCAGCAGTTCGCTACGTATCGCGATAAAAACCAAGATGGATTCATGAATAACGAAGAGGTTAAGAGTTGGATAATTCCTGAAGATTTCGACCACGCAGACGCCGAAGCCCGGCATTTGATCTACGAAGCCGATAGCGATAGCGACGACAAACTCTCACCAAAGAAGAAATCCTCGCCAAATACGACATCTTCGTCGGCTCTCAGGCTACCGACTTCGGCGAAGCTCTCGCGCGACATGATGAATTTTAATTTATTATCTACTTATCCATGTATTATTATTATTAATTATTATTATCGTCATATTAATGCCATTGATTTTTAGTGCAATTAGAGTCATGTCTATCAATTTTTATATTAAGAACATCAACTACTTTACTATGACATGAATTTCCCGTTATAATTTTAATTAACGTTAATCATTATTGTTAAGTGGAGCATTCGATCGAAGTTATAATTTATTTGAAATATTGTATAAAAAAAATTATTTTCGAATTTGTTTGAATGGAATGAATGCACAAAAGATTTATAAATATATATGAATATATATTTTAATAATCTGAACTGAGATTTAATAAATGAACAAGTTTTCTTGTAAATTTTTTTTTTCTTCTCAGAAGTTTTTATCAATTTTGTTTGAAAACATTTTTGTGTGATAATTTTTAAATTTATTTTAAAATTTTAACATTTGTTCTTTTGTACACAATTTTTATAATTTTAAAAATGAAAATAATAAATAGTAAAAAATATGAAATGTTCACAAATGAAAGAAAAAGTACCAAAAATCAAGAACATCAGATATTTAAAATCAATTTGATTATAAATTTTAACTAATGGATAAAGTTGATAATTGCTATATAACGTTATGTCACTCAATCAATCATTTGATTCTGTCCAAAATATCAATAATTGGTTGAGAAATATATTATTAAAATTAAAATGAATTCTGCAGTCAAAAGATTAATTAATAAAATGTTAAAAAGGAATTAGGGGTTAGGGGGTAGTCAGAATTTTCAAAATCAATTATTTTTTTTTTGCATTTTCGTTATGTGTAATATCTCAAAAAATACCTTCTCTGAAAAATTCTTCAAGTCGATCCAATAATTAGTTTTTGAGTTATTCGGACAAATAACAAAAAGAGCTCGGGTACTTCAAAAGCGCTTCGGGAAAGCAGATAGCT
>NW_025404390.1:0-4350 GCF_020080835.1 Cotesia glomerata
TAAAACAGCGTTTTAAAGAGTTCCTTCAAACTTAGATTCCCTGTGAATTTGAACCGATTTGGACCGATAAATTTTGAGAAATTTTGAAAAATCTCAAAAAAAATACGAAAAAAATTTTTTTTGAAAGTAGTTTTTTTGAAATAACTTTTAAACGGCTCTATCAATCAACTTTAAAAACTAATCCGCTCTTAAGCTTGAAAAACTACGTCGATCGCCACCAAGCTGGTCGAAATCGGTTGATTCGTTCGAGAGATATCTGAGCAAGGCCTCGTGACGTTGTCAAAATTATTTGGCAACGCAGGTAAGCTCAAAGATTCGGGGACTAGATTAGACAGACGTACGAACGAGACTCTTGTAGAGGGGATAAGTGTTATGGCTCAAACAGGTCTTACGGCTGTACCTCCCCGCATGGGCCCCGCTGGTAACTGGTCGGGTTGTCATTATATTACCGATCAGGCTAACGCAGTCGTTGAATGGCTTGATACAGTTAATTGAGTACGAGGACAGATTGACATTAAATTCAACTCAATTCACATCTGTCCTATGATAGCGTAAATGCTTGAGGGCAGGGTTTTTCCTTGCCAGCAAACTTGGCTGTGTATTTCCTATGTGAGGGTAGGATAAATATACGTGCGTGTATAGTTCTTTTGAGCCCAGGAAATGGCCTCTTCGGAGGTAGGCGAAAGCCTCGCCTTATATTCTTCGTTCGAGAGATATCATGAACGAAAGAAAACCGAAAAAAGTGTTTTTCGAGGATTACTCGAAATTTTTAGTTCGATCGAATTAAAACCTGGTAATAACTTATGAGGCTTATAAAACTGCGTCAAATGCCGCCAACCGCGTGAAAATTGATCAATTCATTCAAAAGTTATTGCGGTTTGAAAATTAAAAAAATAGTGTCTTATCAAACTTCTATCAGACTTTTTAGCTGGGAGAGCTCAAGTAAACATAGAAATATTATTTCTTTGAACTCAGCGAGCTCAAAATATCACATAAATTATATTTTGAGCTCAAAAATCTCAAAAATGTAATAAGTAAAATTTTTAAGCGCCCAGGAATGGAATTAGCGGGAAGTTGCAGGGATGGCCTTTAGGGTGAACCGTTTTTCTAATTTTTTTTGTGTGTCAGTGTGATAAATTTACCAAAAAGTGAAATAATCCACAAATTTTACGTAAACTGAACTTTTAACCTTGAATAACTTTCGGAGGATTGAATTTATCAAAAATAATAAGAGACCTTTTTCATTCAGCGTTCAATTTCACCTGTAACAATATTGATTGTTCGTTCGATGAAGTTGATTCAATCGAGATAAATAAAAATCCAAGCTTTCTAGAAATTTTTTTTCCGTGTTAATTAAATGAGAAATCGAAAAATTCAGTTCAAAAATTCGAACAAGCGGCTTCAATTTCAGATCAGATTGGCATTTGCAATGGCTATTAATAAATCCCAAGGCCAAACAATGGCTGTTTGTGGCTTAGATTTGAAGCACACCATGTTTTTCACACGGACAAGTATACGTTGCATGCTCTCGAGGTGGGTAAACCATCAAGTTTTGTTTGTATTAGCTAAAGACGGGCTAACAAAAATATTGTTCACACTGCAACATTTGATAAGAGATTAATATAATTTAATTAAGTAATTATATAAATAATTAGTACTTTTAATAAATTAAAACAATTAATGTTTGGTGTTTTGTTATTTTTAAACTTAACATTCCCTCATCGTTCACAGCGCTCCAGGCCTTTTTCACTCATATTCCACATCGCACTTCCAATAAGGTAGATTATTCACATGGCAAAACAACGTTTGCCGGGTCAGCTAGTATATATATATATATCTCCACAATATCTCTGCTCGGGCTGGAAAACATGTAGTAAACACTATAGCGAATAGTAGACAAATTTTTATTGCTGTACAGTTCAATGCTGCTTCAGCAAGCATACATTCCCACTGATTGTCATCTTCTAGCAAGCCGAGTGCAAGGCATGCATCTTTATACGTTGTATACTGTTGCCCATTCACTTTACGTATATCTTGAAATGACAATGGGCCAGTAACATTAACCAACAATAGTCGAAGATAAAAGCACTCAGTCTGTCTTGGATTCACTGTAAATACTCGCCCCAAGGCGTTTGATTTGAATAAATTGGGGCATGCATCAACTGGTGAGCCTTGCTTGCGGGGTATCCATTGTTTTGTTTGAGCCCATGTGAAATAGCGTGGTACTTGTGAATAGAGTAAAGTACGTGCAAAGGCACCAAAATCATCCGCACGATTACACAATTCAAAAAATTCAGTGAGTGTAGTTTTTGGTGGATTTATAGCACGATCAATCGCTGTCTCGTTCGTGAAATATACACGCTGACCATTTTCAAGATGAACGGCTAACTGAACAACTGCTGGATCCCGTTCATGAATTGGAAAACCAAAGATACGCCAAACAGCTTCATTGGAGCTGATGTACCGACCTATTTGGTAGAGCGTTATTTCATCGTTTTTATTTACTGGAGGAGCATTCACATTGGTATTTTCCACTCTAAACACCGCCATGTCACTGCCTTTATGGACATACTTGCAAATGTATTTGATGCTCTTCACAGAACTGCAGAACTCAACATTAATATGAGCATTGTATGTTTTGCTCAGCAGGGGCGAATATGGCACGACCCAACGATTGTCAATATCAATGTCTGTGTTGCTGATGTTTTTAATAAATGATTGTCCGCCATTATCTGGATTCCTTCGACGATATATTGGATATCCGTCGACATTTGTGATTGTATCGTTAGTGAAATCTTTAGGGAAATTTTTTGTACATTTTCCATCTGACATGCAAGGCGATGAACGATTAAAAGTACCGCATGGGCCATGAATCATGTTTGCTGTAACAATATCAAACAGCAATTGATCAGTAGACGGATCGGGAATTTCTGCAGAAATTATATTATCTATTTCTTCAGGACGGATTTTGTCGATTAACCAAACCAAAATGTGGGCATGAGGTAATCCTCGCTTTTGCCACTCAACCGAATACAGCCAGCAACGTGTGGGACCGAATACATGTGATTTAGTAATAAAATTTATTAATGACTTCAGCTTTTGTCTAAACACACGTGCTGTAATGTCATGACGATGTATTGCATTTTGGCCAGGCAACAGCAAAGATGTAATCTCTGGCCATTTTGGATTACATGTGAACGTGATAAATAAACACGGTCGCCCATATTCGCGCACGAAAGTCAGAGCATCCTGTATATACTCTTGCATATGACGTGGACTGCCTACGTACGATGATGGTAGAATGACAGAGTTACCAATTTCGGCGGCGTCGGCGTTGTTGACAATAGCGTCTCGCAAGTGAATGTAGCTTGTTTGTCGAAAACTATCCACTTAGGATAGTTTCCGTAAGTATTTTTGAAATTATGATTAATTTGGGATTAGGATATTAAATAAAATATATACGTTGATTTGTTGGGGAATAAAATAAAAGATTTATTTATCCCCAGAGGAGGAAAACTCAGTTGGGCTGAGCAAAACCTCCTCGAATGAAAAAATGTACAAGTAAGAACGCATAAGCGTGTAATGCGAATGAAAAAATATGTGTAAATTGCCGTCGCAAACAACGCCTAAACGAGGTGAAGCTCAACCCCGCTTTTAAGAAAAGCAAATGGTATTAATTCAGAATTAATGAATTTACGCTGGCTTTTAAGCTAACTAGATTCAATTAATAGTGAAAATACTAATTAATTGACGTAAAATGTCGGTGCAGAGACTAATTGATTGATTAGAATTGTTAGTGTAGGAACTAATTAGATAATTCGATATCAGAATCAGGCTTTCGTTGATAAAATTTGATTTGATACAATGATGATTAAATATTTAGCTTAATGAATTTAATATAATTTATTACAAATATTGCGTGTTAACTATGGATTGACTAAAAGCCGCGTGGCTGATGCAATCCTTTGTTGAAAATGGCGCGTAATGACCGCGTGGCGTCACTTATTAATTTTAAGTAATTTAATTGCACTAAACAAAATTTACTAATGATTTTTAATGATTTGAGAATTTAATTTGTAATTGAAGTTAATGATATTAATAGTATTTAATGAATATTTTAAGTGTTCAAGTAAATGCGTAGTATGAGTGATAAATCATAAATCGATTGACACAGAGTAGTCGTACTAGTACAAGCGTCCAAGCACAACTGCTTGCCGCCGACCACGTGAGCCGGCTTCTCTCCCGCTAACCAAGGCGCGCATGAGCGACAGCCATGGTGTGACACGATTTTTCACGAGTTGGAGCGATCAAGCCCGAAGGCGCAACTCCTCTTATAAATTTTTATTAAAT
>NW_025404391.1:0-25000 GCF_020080835.1 Cotesia glomerata
AGCATTTTAAATACTTTTTAACGGTCGAGACGTCCATTTGTATTGTCTTTATTTATATTTACTGTTTATAAAATATCAGACCGAAAATATTAAGTTATTGCTTAAAATAATCAATTCGCATTAAGATATTATGATTGAAATTTCACTAAATGGCCGATAACGCCTGTGAATTAACAGTAATATTTTTTTAAATAACAGTCATTAATCACGTTGTTTTTAGTGATAGTGTAATAATAATAGATGCTAATTTTTTGTTTAGGAAAAAACAACTAATACTAATTTAATTGCTAAAAACGGAGACTTTCAGAGACTTCAAGTTCTTCGACAAACGTACACCGAATTAGAGCGACTATTTTATTTATTGAAAATCTGGAAAAGTGATTTAGAAAAAATAGCTTACAATTTGTCGCTTGTATAGTGTAAGTAACAATATTAATTATCATAAATATAAAATTTCTTTCAATTTATTAACCGTATTATTTTTTTTTTCATAGGATCGTTATATATATTTTCAAGATTAATAATTTTTAATCATGGACCGTAGAAAGAGCATTGGACTTGTGCTAGCTGAAAATGCAAGCTCAAGTCCTCTACGCCGACGTTCAGGTTTTGCTGTGCGAGTAAATACTGCCGAAATAGAGGTTAACGATGATGAGGCAGAACGACAAGTACTACGCACTGAAAATAATGGTCCAGTTGCTCCACCATCAACAAGTCGCCGATCTGTTCATCTTGGTGCAGTTGTAAATATGTCGACTCCACAAATAGCTGAAGGAATGGCTCAATGCATCAAACTGAGCACTCAAAATAAAATCAATATTAAAAATGCTTTTAGTTTGAATATGATTGATTTTATGACATACATGGTACGTAATAAAAGTGAAGGTATACCAAACCTTCATGTAGCTGGAACTACACTTGATGTTAGCGCCAAGATCTATGCACTGAGAGTAGATGCTTTGTATCAAGATACTTTGAAAATGAGTGGTAATTTGGATACGAATCATAAAAAACATAACGTCAATGAGGATTCGAATGATGACAATACTACTATGGAAAACGGCGAAGATGAACAAAATAATGCCAAAAAGAAGAAAAAAAAGAAGAGAGGAAGCCAGAAAATTCTTACAACGATCGAAGCTCTCCAAGGAAAAGTTGATACGGTTGATTACACTCCTGTAATGTTTGGAAATAGTGACTGTCAGACAACGAATATGCTGTATCAAGCTTCTTTACCGCAACACTGTGGTTTAGGTCTCAGTTTAAATCCTTACAACGATGTAATTATTGATTCAGCCGATGAAAAAACAGAAAATAACGATGAAACACGAATAGCTTGGCCACCAATAAGAGTAGATTTCGCTAATCAACAGATAAATAACCTTTTCTCAACATTCGAAATTCTCCATTGGTCTGTTGAGCAAGATGAAGGTGAATTATCAAATATGTCTTCTCAAGAATCTTTTTCTCAAGATGATGATAATCTGGCCTTTGATCTTAACGCTAGTGTACCACCCGAAGAAGATGAAAATAATGATGGGAACTATTTTTATGCTGATGAAAATCATGAAGAAGAAGTTGAAATCGGTTGTAATGCCCAAAGTCGAGCACCGTGCGTGGTTGCTGATCTAAAAAATTTAATGGAGCGAATGCCTATGAATAAAAAACTCGAGTATTCAATCTTTAATGAAGGAGTGGATATTCGTTGGGTTGGACCTTCTCACTGGAAAATTAAAAAACTTTCTAATAACAATACACAAAAGAGTAAACTTGAAGCTTGTCAACAAAATCCGAAAAGGAAAAAAAAAGATTTAAACATTCAAAGTAGCGATGAACAAATTGAAGCGGCTGAGGAAAAAAGCAAATTAAATAAAAAAAACTCAACAATTTTAAAAACAGCAACAATTAAAAGTTCTTGGTCTTCAAGAAAACTGGTAATATCGAAAGAAAATTATGAAGAAGATGATACAAAGGTATGTAAGTATTATGTACGATTAGATGAGCTATCTTTCAAAAATTATGTTGATAACAATAATTCAGTGATTTCTGACGACAACAATCCATATGACTATGAAAATGGCAATGATACTTTGAATTATTGCTCAAATGTTCAAGCTGATGATCATCAACATGATGACATTGGTACGGCGGCTAACGATAGTGTTTATGATGATGGATCTCAACCAATTGCCTTCACGAACAATAATTTAATTGAAGCTCCAAAATTAACTCAAAAAATATACATTCCTTTCTCACAGAGAGCAAAAAAATTGGATGTTCGCCATTTAAAAAAATGTATTTGGGGAACGTTAACAGATAATCAAAGTGACAAAGAAAATGAAAGAAATGAAAGGCCACTTCCAATAATCAAAGAACAAAAAAAATTCAGTGACATTTATACCCAACTCCCTAAAATGCTTTCAAAAAATGACGCTGAAGACTTAAGTTTTCCAATCGCTTTTGTGTCATTACTTCATCTTGCCAATGAAAAATGTTTATCTATAACTTCGGGTGAAAACTATGCGGAAATTATTATTGGATCAAGTACCCAATAGATGAAACATTTTTATATCGCCACCACGGAATAATTTTTCTCTTTTGTGTTTTAATAAATTTTCGTATAACTACATGTATTATTAAATAAGAACTTTTTTTTTTTTTTTTTTTTTCAATTAATAAAGTATAAATAATTTTTGTACTTCATTTTTTTTTAATAAATAATATTAAATAATAGTAGTTATTCAAAACTTTATTTTTTTATGTAACATACACGTGTATCTAGAAAAATTAATTTGAAGAACATTAACTTTACATATTTTTTCTATCACCACTTAAATTTATGAACTTAGGAGCAAAAAAACATCTTGCTTATTTTATTTACAGGGTCATTAAAATAGAATTATGAAATTATTAAGTAAATACTCCAAGATTAATTTTTATTAATAATAATTATTATTATTATAATGATAATAATAATAAAACAGTCTACTGTGATACCAAATTGATAATTCAATACATTGAATTTTTTTTTATTCATGTTTTTGTTTATAATTTATGATTTCTGATTTGTGTTCACCGATAAACTTATTTACTGGTTACCTGAAAGAAACATTGAGATGCTGTACCAATACCAATACTATTATTTATACTAACGCAAAATTCAATTGTTATTACGACCAATATTTTTTAAACTTTAAATTTGTCACTTTTTGCATAAAATTATGTACATTATGTTGAATATATCATGTACTTTTGGCCGACAGAGAACACAGTTCTACAGGGCCACTCGAAATAAAACTATATTATTATTATTATTATTATTATTATTATAGAAAAAAATCTGGAAATTTATTATTTATATTGTTGCTATTAATAATAACAAAAGTTATTATTGTACGATATCACACTTAAAAATTCTGGCGGTAAATTAAACCAATGAAAAAATAGAAATCACAGTCTTAACATCTCATTGGTTATTTCTGTTAAATCTTAAATATCGTAAGTCGATAAAATCTCATGTCATTACATTTAACTGCTCACAATGTACAACGGAATTTGAGGGTAAGATTCTCGTTTGCACTTGGATTGGCGTCGGTGAAAAGTTGTATTGTGATAATGTATTCATTAAATATTTTTTAAATTGTTGGAGGCGTAAGCTCTCAATAAGTCGTGTGTTATTTACAAGTAGTTTTTTATTTTTAATTATCGAACAAATAATTAGTTTGTTAAATTAATAGTAATACTTAATGTATTTGTACAGAAAAAAAAAACTTTTGGTTATGTTTTATAAATATATGTGAGTAAAGTAATAATTATTAAAATGTATATGGCTAAATACAAAATTAATAATAAATACTGTGAAATAACCATACTATAAATGTGGAAATTTCCAGTAACAATAATAAATCAAAATAAACAAGTGAAAAACAAATTTTTTTGTGCTAAGTGTGTGGTGTGAGAATGTTACTATTATCTAAATTTTCACTAATATATCATAAATTCGTTGGTAGTAAATAATTGACGTTTTTAGCTAAATAAAAACAATGTCTGAATCTTCTAAGATGGGCCTATTTGGCTCTAAAGAGGAAAACAGTTGTTTAAACAGTGATCAAGCTAATAAAGATGAATCTCCAGAACGTTATGCACCATACAGTGTTGATAGTGATTCAGAAACTTATGATACAGAAGCACTAAGCATTATGGATATCAATGATATAATTGGAGTTCAATCAGAACCCGTTGATTCAACTTTAGAAAGTGAAATAGCAGCTTTGTCTAAGATCATCGATTCCAAAACTGATATTGTTGATAAAAATACTATAAATACAAATTTGAATGTAAATACAGTTGAAGCTACTCCATCAATAAATTTATTGACTAATTCAGGAGATAAACAATCTGAAAGTTCTGTGAAAAATAATGATAGTACTGATTTTCAATTAGATTCTAGTGATGTTGATACTGCATCAAATACATTAATTATTAATAAAAATACAAATGAATTTATTCAACATCAAGATACATCAACGAATTTTGATATAAAAGGTAAACTTATAAATATTATTTTTGTATAAGTATATTAAAAATACAAATTTTGATATTAAAATAATTTTTTTTTTCGTTTCAGAAACTGGAGAAAATTATAAAAGTTCAAATGTTACAGACGTATTAAGTATTAATAAAAGCCTTCAATTAATCGGAGATGCCTATACGTCAGAAGATTCCCAAGAAACAGAATTAGATGAAGTACGAGTTGATGAAGAACCAAAAGTTGTATTTTCTTGTAAACCGCTTGTGGATAAACAAAATAGTAAAACAGATCATGAAGGTAATCTTGAAGGTATTGAATCTATCGACATTCCTGTCGATGTTCCATCAATTGTAGATATAAATATTGAAAATAATGAAATTGTAGAAAAATCATCGTTAGAATCTATAGCCGTAGTATCTGATAATGATAATAAATTAATTGATCAAGCAAATAATGATACGAACTCGTGTAAGTTGATATTAGATCAAGCGAAACAAATCGTAAGTAAAGCAACTTGTCCAGAAGACGAATCACCAGTACAAGTACCAATAAATGTTTTTACTGAATCTACATCTTCAGTAAATGTTGCACAATCATATTCACAGGACAAGGAACAGAGTTTAAAAAAAGATGAGAGTGATCTTTTTGTTTCCAAAGAAACAAAAATCAAGCCAGATAATGAAAAACAACTTTGCCAAGCTGATTTGAGTGTTAATAATGTTGAATTTTCTGGAATCGATTCAAATGTTAAAGAAAATTCTACTTTAGTCGACGATAAAATCGATGATAATAATCAAAATATTTTAACTCCTCATTTAGAAGAAACATCAAGCAACATTACACAAAATTTAGAATCCTTAATTACTTCATCTGTAATGGATGAAGATGTTGCAAATAATGTAAGTACTGCTTACGAAATAACAAATGAAGCAAGTTCAACGACCAATGTCAAGGAGATAATCGATCAGTCAACTCCTGTTACAACTTCAGAGTATTCAAGTAGTGTTACTGAAAATTTAAATTTAAAAGATTTATGTGAAAAACTTTCGTCTGAAGATCAAACATCGGTCGCTAATAATATTCAAATGTCAATCGTTGAAAAAAATGAAGAAAATATTTTGAGTAATGAAAATAAGTCCAAAGAAACAAATGAAGTAGCTGAAAAACTGGAAAATAAGTGTGAAACTATGGAAATTATGAATATTGAAGCATTCGATGTAAAAGATAAAATTATTGAGGAAAGTGAAACAATCATCGAATGTAACAAATCAATATTATTACCAAGCTGTTCATTTGAAAACGAAGAAGAAACAACAAAAGATGTAATTGAAGAAAATACTCTTGAATCTATTGATAATATTTTTAATGAAACGGAACAAAACAAAACTGATTTAAAAGATAATTATATCAAAGATTCTTCTGCAAATATTAAATCAGACGTGTCTTGTGAAGATGTAAAATCAATTGAAAATGATAAAAATACAAATATATATTTAGATCATGACAATCACCAACTATTACTTGAAAAAAGTGAAAAATCGGATATTAATCATGTACAAAAACCCAATTCTTTAATTACTAATACAGAAAAAGATATACTTTTATCAAAATCAAACGAAAATTCTGAAGAATTAGATGCCAAT
This sequence comes from Cotesia glomerata, assembly GCF_020080835.1. Classification (NCBI taxonomy): domain Eukaryota; kingdom Metazoa; phylum Arthropoda; class Insecta; order Hymenoptera; family Braconidae; genus Cotesia; species Cotesia glomerata. Next base: position 6,175 of record NW_025404391.1, read on the forward strand.
ATATTAGAACCATCTGCTCAGAGTTTTACCGATGAAAATAATGAATTATCAACATTAGAAGTGACATCCAAACCAACAGAACAACCAAATGAAGTTAATTTGGAAGTAGTCGCAGCTGATAATAGTGAGGTTTATCAAATCATACAAGATGATCCGGGAATACATTCGGAAAAAATAAAAGAACCAATTACTGATTTAAAATTAAATCTAGATACTCAAGAAGCTGACACTGAGACGCTTGTTGTTGAAAATGTAGAAAACCTTTCGGAAACAGAATCTGAAGTAATTGATTTTAAAAGTATTACATCAAAATCTAAAGACTTAAACGAGAAAAATTTATTGGATTCTCTAAAGTCTGAAAACTTAGAAAATCCATTAGTTGGAGTATTAGATATTGATCTCACAGTAAACTTGGAGGAATCAGTAAATAGTGATGAAGTTATTGTACATAGTGAAGTTATTGAAGAATCTACAGAAAAAATTTCATGTGAATTGGAACAAAACTCAATTGTCGATTTATTACTTGTCTCAAAACCAGAAACTGAACCCATTAACCAAATAAACAATTTGCTTAGTGACATTTTGGAAACTGAAACTGAATCTTCAGAGCTTGACTGTAATTTAGAAAGTGAAAACGATAGACAAACTAAAGATTCTGAAAATATAAAAATACCTGGAAATTCGGAGCATAAAATATACGAAAAAGAAACAAAATGTATTGAAGAAGAACAAATAATAAACATTAATAATACAACGTCAGAAATAAAAGAGAGCCTCAATTTCAGTCCAAATGAAAAATTAGAAACAGATGAAGTAAAAGATCAATTGGAAGATGTAAATTCCATCACTGAAGTCTTACAAACTAATCCAGAAATATCTGAACTAGAATCCGCAGTGAAATTTCTTCGGGAATCTGAAGAACAAAATGAATTAGAAACCAGTTTACTGTCAAAAACTCTGGATGATACAGCAAATGAATTGACTCCCGAAGAAGAATTTTCAAGTACATACATACAGGATCAAAAGATTAGTCAAGACTTACCAGAATCTGAATCAGAATTTGAAACTCCAACTAGTGAATCAATAGCAATATCTGAAGCTGAAATAATAACTGAAGCAGCTAAATTAGAGAGTGAACGAAAACAATTAAATGAAGAATCACTAGTAACAATTAATCAAGATAGTAATCTTCAAGTGAATGAAAAAAGTCATATTTTGATAACTCAAATCCAATCATTAAATGAAGAAGTTAATGCATCAGTTGTTGACATAAATATTGAGGTAAACCCATCGCAATGTTTATTAACTAGAAAAACAACAGTTATTCCAAAAACATCAATTTTAGAAGAACGGTTGAAAGAACCACCAAAAATAGAAATCCCAGTTGTAGATTCTGCCACAGCATATGATGGTCCAATAACCCCAAGATCAAGTTTATTGATTCAAAAAGATGCAAAAATGCCAAATTACGAACAATTGCTAGAATCATCAAAAGTTGAGACGGATAAAATAAAAGACGATAATAAAATAATCGATAATGTGCGAAAAGATTCTGATAGACATGAAGTTGAAAATATTAGCTCACCGTCGAGGATTATTTTAAAAATAGCTAAATCAGCTATTGCAAGTTGTGGAGAACCCAAATCTCCAAAAAGCCCTAAAATACGTTCTACAACTGATTCTCCAAATCTTGAAGATAGTCCTGGACATAAGCTAGAAAAAATAAAATTAAAGTTATCAAAAAGTGGACATCCATCGATAATTCCCAATGAACTTGCAAAGGAAACATCAATGCAGTGGCATACTGAAAGTTCTTCATCACTTTCCCCTCTTGGAATCAAAAGAAAATTTTCAAATGTGCAACCAGAAACAAAAGAAACATCAAAACATAAAATAGAATCAATTGCAGATTCTCCAAAACGGACGGAGTCTCCAATTGCAATGAAAATAAAATTATCGAAAAGTGGAGACGCTTCAATAATTCAATCCGATACCCAAGACGATGAATTAAAGGAAATGAAAAATAAAGAAAAAATAGATTTTTCACATGAATCTAAAAGAACGGAATCTCCACTAGGAGTTAAAATAAAACGTCTGAAAACTAGTGATCCATCAATTTCACCGTGTGATTATGAAGAAGGAATCAACACAAAAATAAAAGAAAAGAGAGACACTCAAGATAATCAAAAACGAATTGACTCGCCAATACCTGTGAAAATGAAATTATCAAAGGTAGGTGGCGCTTCTATCATAACAGTTGACTCGACAAGCGATTGTAAAGACAAATTAGAAATTCCAGAAGTTCCTCGACGGACAGAATCACCTTTAGGAACAAAAATAATAAAAATGTCAAAGACTGGAGACGCCTCTATCATTTATTCAGAGGTATGTAATGATCAAAGTAATCAAGGATTTGAGTCAAGTCAAACATGTGGTTTATTTGAACCTTCAACTTCCAAAGACATTGATTCAACTAATATTTCAAAAAAATCCGAATCATCTCTAGCAGTAAAAATCAAAGTGTCAAAAGATGGGGAAGCAAAAATAGTTCACTCTGAAAAACAAAATGAAAGTCAACAATTAGTGGAAATACATGATGAACATAATAAAACTCAAAAATCTGGTGATTCAACGAGAATAGAATCAATGAAAATAAAAGTACCAAAAAGTGGCCATCCAATGATTGTAACTAATGATACAGAAGTGTTATACAACAAAGATTCATCAGACGTTCAATGTACATTTATTCAGAAACGAGAACAACTTACCAATAGATCAGAGGTAACCATTGAACCTATAACTTATAATAGAAAACAAGAAGAGTTATCAGAACATCCATTAAAACGTAAAGACGGCACTCCAAACTCCTATGAGTCGAAAAAAACTAAATTAGAAGCTAAGCTGTCACAAATTCTTCCTGAAGTTACAATTCAGCCTATTGTCCCAAAAGATCAGCAACAACAAAGTCAGGCAGATTATAATGAGTCAAGTGCAAGCTTGATAAGTCGCGAGCAGATGAATGTTATTAATCAAGAAATCAGTATAACTCAAGTAAAATTGGCAAAACCTTCGTCAGATATTATTGGAGAAAAATTAAAAAATATGTTAACTCAATCGTCTAATAATATGTCTGATGATTGTGAAATAATTGAACAAGATCCAGAATTAATAATTGTTAATGAAAATTCAAATTCAAGCCAAGATATTATGATAATTGACGAAGTAGCACCAATAAGAGTACCAGACGTTAAAATACCAAAAAAACGAGGGAGACCTAGACGAAATGCTTTACCATTCCAACGCCCAGAAACTGTTGAGATAAATCAAGATCCTCTTGCAATAGACGAAACTTCTTATATTGTTGGTACTGCAGAACCTAAAGAAAATGAAAGACCAAAAAGAACATGTCGAAGTCAAAAGAGTTATGCACCACCCAAACGAGGACGTGGACGCGGTCGTGGAAAAAGAAAGTTTGACCGATCGGATATTGGTATCAGTAAAAAAATGCGACTTGAGCAAAACTTATCGGCGATTGAAAATTCTACAACAGCATTAATAACTTTGGATGAAGAATCGACATCATCTGAAATACAAAATGATTCTTCGGAGCTTTATAAAGCACTTCGTCAACCATTAAAAGGTATGTTATTAAATTCTTTTATATTCTCTTAATTAGGAGATGATGGTACACAATGTTCAATATTAAACCAAGCTCGTGTAGTAGTTTCAGATCATCTGAAGAAAGCTAACGACTCAAACATTAAAGAACCGAAAGAATCTTCTGGTATTCCAGATCATCAAAATTGGTTAACGCCATTGTCGAAAAAACAAATCGATAACAATCGTAATGATGGAATATCCATGGTTCAAGTTTTGGATGAAGAAACGCGAATGAGTGCTGAATCTGTTTCTAGATCTCAAACACCTGCCAGGAATATTCCCAATCAAGGTAAAATTATATCGATTATTTTTTTTTGTATATAATTAAGTGATAATTAATTAATTAATTTTTTTTTAATATTTCGGGAAAAGTTTTTTACTTAAACAGTAATTATTATTATTATTATTTTTAGTTGATTATAGATTTATGAGTTCAAATTGTAATTTAAACTGAATTAAAATATATATTTCTATCCGCAGTCTTATAACCAAGTCATCTAAAAATAGTCACTTATACCAACGTTCTTAGATTGCCGTACAAATATACTTATCTTGTCGTGTTTACAGTCTTTTTGTCATTAAGCATAATAAGCTTTGCATTTATAAATTTTAGTAATATTTATTCATAGTCACTTTGAATAATAACGGAATATTGTTATTGAAGTATATTTATATGAATTTATTTCTAAATGTGTCTAATTATAATTTCAAATAATCATAATAATAATATACATTATTTGATAATTTTTAACAGAAACAACAATTAATGAAGAATCTCAAGGAAGTGTTATAAGTACCGCTACAACAGAATCAGAAAAAGTAAAAGTGAAAAATCGAAGAATGGAAATAAATTTTGATCCAGACGAAGGGCCATTTACAGTTGAAAAAATAGCTGAATATGAATGGCCATTGGATCGTAAAGGTGAAACATTTATGATACAAGAACAAATATCACAGTATCTTGGTGTTAAATCATTTAAAAGAAAATATCCAGATTTAAAAAGACGCATGGTTGATATGGAAGAAAGAAATTATTTAAGAGAAAATTTACTTGTTAATGAAGCTATGTGTGACATGGGATTAACTGCAATTTGTAGCTCAGAAGTACTTGACATTATGTGTAGTGATTTTCCTGATCAATATGAAGAGTATCGTAAGCATATGCGTGAAAAACAAATAAAAGAACACTCGAAAAAACAAAAAGAACTCACAGCAGCAGCTAATGCTGAAAAAAATCGTATTGATCTTGCTGAAATGGCTGTTCAGTCAGCTTTATCGTGGAATGTTAACTTTAACAAAGCACGTAATGAGTCGCGAAGATGTAGTTTAGATCTTCAAACATTTACTATTCATGTACCGACAAAACAACCTAAAATCAATGATGAAAATAAAATTAGTCATTATCCAGTATCCCTTATTCCTGGACAGTATACTGATTATTATCGAGAGTATACGCCGGCAGAATTAAGATATTATCCTCTAAATACTGTTCTTTATGGACCAATGAGGCCTAACGAACGAAAATTCGATAGTCAATCTGAAGGTTCTCAAAGTGATAGTGACAGTGATTCATCTTCTGATGATTCCAGGTAAGGTTCAATTCGAAAAATACATTTTTTTATTGTCTTTCATTTTATACAACTAAATAATTGTAAATTTACAGCTGCTCATCTAGTGAAGGTACCCAAGACACCGAAGAATCACAATCAACAATGGATGATGTAGACATTGAGTTATCGAACCAAAAAGATAAATCATTCAAATGCAAAATGTGTCTCAAGCATTTAAATAAGAATAATAAAACGGAAGTTTTAATCCAATGTGGTACTTGCCATGGACATGGTAAATTATAATTTTATTTCATCGTATATTAACTTTTGACTTTCCTTAAAAGTTAACTTTTTTTTTTTTTATTATTTACCATTAACATTTGCTTATTAAAAATTAGTTAAACAAATTTTTTTTTTTTCAAAAAAAAATCAAAGAAAAAAAAACTAGGAAATGAGATTTTAAGTTTGGAATCATATTTTTATTGTTACTTTTTCCAGTACATCCATCGTGCTTAGACTTGACTCTAGATATGGTTCCTCATATTCATGCCTATGCTTGGCAGTGTACAGATTGTAAAACATGTGCACAATGTCATGATCCAGCAGATGAAGATAAAATGCTCTTCTGCGATATGTGTGATAGAGGGTAAGAATAATCATATAATAATTTCTTCTTTATTCATTTGATGTTGACTAATATCTTTTTACTTATTTCAGATACCACATTTATTGTGTTGGTTTGAGAAGAGTACCACAAGGTCGATGGCACTGTCAGGAATGTGCAATTTGTGCGAGTTGTGGTTCAAGGGAAGCTGGTGGCATGAATGCTGACCGAAATAGTGTAGCACAATGGCAACATGAGTACAAAAAAGGCGATAAAAATACTAGAGTTTACGTGTCTACACTCTGTGTACCTTGCTCCAAGTAAGAAATTAATATATGATAATAATTTTATTTTTTTTTTTTTAATAAAATAAAATCATCTTCATTAATTTGTCATTAAAACGGCATTAAACCTTTGAAAGAATTTTTTTTTGGTATTATTTAATAATGGATTAATAAAGTGGATGTTGAAACTAATAAATAACCATTTTAACAAAACTTTTCAAGCATTAATATGATTAACAAAAATCTGTTGCTGCAAAATATTTTTATCCTAAAAGATTAATATTAATTAAACAACACAATGCTTTAAATCACTAACTTCTTTGTCATTTATATCGTTAATAAGGCTATGGAGGAAAGGTCGTTATTGCCCACATTGCAGTCGCTGTCATACTGTGTCAAGACTCGACGTGGAAGAAAATCTTGTGCACTGCAGTGCATGCGACAAATATCTGCATTTAGGTATTGATATCATCGTCATCGTCATTCTTTCTTCATAAAAAATTTTTCGATTTTAATTTAACTTATTTAATGCACGATTTTTTCTTGTTACTAATCATTTAATTTTAATGTTTAAAATTTTAATTATTACTTAGATGTTTATATCTGATAATTTATCAAAAAATTTCAGATATTTCAGCATTCTATAAATATTCGCTTTCATATCCTATTCAGGTTTCAATATTGAATATTTTTAGATATTCGATCACGAATTTCAATTGAGAATATTGTGTTTTGTTTTTTTTTTTTTTTTTTATAATTATTTAAAAGATACTATAACAATTATGAGGGTATTCATTTTGTATCATTAACATTAATTTTATATTTTTCAGAGTGTGTGGAGAACAAGATAATCGATAGAAAAAATTATCAATGTGATGTTTGTATGCAAAATCGCCAACGAATAATTAAATCTTCAGTATCCAAAGCCATTAGAGCATAAATGAAAAACATTTTCAACAATAATGAATCCAACATCTATTTGGGAGTTAAAGACTGTTTTAATTGGTTACTTATTATGGAAAAAAAATTTTTTTTTTCGTTTTGACCTTTTTTTCTACACTTAATCATGCTTTTAAATATAAATTAAAATAAAATTATCACTTGAAAATGAAAAAACTATTGTAATGCTATTTGTATAATTATTTTATATAAGATGACACACTGATAAAAAAATTTGTTTTATTTTGTTTATTGTAATATTGACAATTTCGATGTACAATCTAGTATTATTAATATTTGTTTATTCTTATGAGTGGAAAAAACACATAGGTAAATATATCTTTATTATGTATACAGCGAATACCTTACGAATATTACAATAGCGATTATTTTTTTTAAATATTTGTTTTTGTAATACATAAGATGATTTAATGGAAAAATAAAAAAAAAGTGCATATATTATAATAATATTTTTTATTACTCGAAAAACGTTATATTGAAGGTAAAAAAGAAGCAGATGAATTTCTCAAAACTCTTGTTTTTATTTATTATATTTATAGTCTTTTTTTTTTATTTTAGTAACTTTACATCGGAATTATTCTGAGTTTACTTAGATTGATAATCAAAATTAATATTTTTACCAAACTTGCTCCATTAGAGTTCTATATCGATTTCACTTAATTTTTTAAATATTTCAGCAACTTATTATCAACTTTTATGAAGAATTTCGTTTCTTGACGTTTTATTTGTAAATTCATTATTCAGTCAATTAAATTCCAGTACAATAAATTGACAAATAATAATGTATGCATTTATAAACATTTGTATCAATACAGTAATTTTTCGATATTTTTTTTTTCTTTTCGATGTAAAAAATTGCCAATTAAAGCAGAATTATTCATATTATGGCTGAATACACTTGCGGCATGGATGCTAAAAACGAAAATTCATTTATTGTATCACAAACGTTTAAAAAAATGTACAGTTACGATCAAATGATATTATAACGTTCAACATTGTAATTCCCAAAATTGGACATCACTTTTAACATTTAAAGTTCATTCAAAAATTCTATAAAAAATTTTATCACTTTATTGACAAAATTTACTTACACACTTATATAAAACATTCCATGATGTCATATTTTATCAAAAAGAAAAAAAAAGTAACATAAAATAGAATACCATCTTTAGTAAGAAAAAAACAGTGATTAATAATATACACTCAAATATACACGTCAAATTTATAATGCAACATTTATAGTATTATTTATAATAGGAAATAACAGTTTTTCAATATCATTAATTCTTTTGTGACTAGTTATGAGGCGGAGAAATAACTAACTCACATTCAATACTACTTTTAATCATTAAATGTTTACAAGCATTGGAGAAATAAGAAAACTAAAATAATAATTGGAAAAATTTTCATTACATACAATTTTGAATAAAAAAATTTGGAGTGTAGAATTCTATATTTAATAACTTATTCGAATTATTATTTATATGTAATAATTATTTTGAAAGTGATTTATTTTTACAATCATTTGAACTTTCAATTCAAGTTTTTATATAAGGTAAAAGCCCCAATAGATGATCATGTACCAGTATATGATCACTCCATATATTTGTGAATATAGATATACAGATACATGGAGTGATCATATACTGGTACGTGATCATCTATTGGGGCTTTTACCTTATTTATATAAATTAACAGCATTTTAATTACACGGAGTTAATAATTACACGTTGATCAAACTTTCGATTTGTTGATTTCATTTTATTTATTTTTTTAGTTTAGGTATTTATTAATAGATATAATAAAAAAAAACTCCATATATTCAATGTTCAAGATGTTTTTTACTAGTTAAAATTTTAATTTACACAGATAAATAGTTTGTGTCGGTCATTTTTTCAAGTTTTATTAAATTTTAAAATGATTTAAAAAACGAATAAAAAAACATAATTGACATGAAAATTGATTTGTTTGCTGAAAGTATACGATAAATTAAAAAATTTTACATCGTTTCATATACAATTATTTAATATTCATGCAGTTGATTTTATTACCACTTAATTTACCTTTTTAATTATTTGCAATAGTGAACCAACGAATGAGGTAGTAGCACATTTGTCTTATTCGTGTCTAATACCACAAACAGACAAAAAAGTACTAAAATTATGTAAGTGAATAGTTGGTATCATAGTCGTGACTAGATTTCTACTTGAAAAATTACTAAGAACCCTCTGTATTGTAGAAGGTGCAGGTGAGCTACCAATTTTATAAAAAATTCTTAAACTACACGTTGGATTTTCATTCCGCGATTCTTTCGTCAGCTTCGCTAATAAATATTCAAAAGCTTCATTTAATTCGGCGTCAGTTAATTCAGGCGAATTGAGAGAAGTTTCCGTTGCCAAGTTTCCAGTAGAATTGGACGACCCTGGATAAATTTATAAATTTTATAAATCAACAAATATTATTAAATAATTTAAAGTATATTTCTTTAAAAGCTTACTCACTCGTCGATAAATAACAAACTATTGCCGAAACGTCGTTCTCGTAATTCCATCTTCGTCGTATTGCAACTTTAAAATTACCAACACATCTACCAGTTTCTTCATCTACAAAGTTTAATTATAAATTTTTAAATAAAATATCAAGATTACAAGTAGTATAAATAAACTTACATTCAAATCTATTGTTATGTCTATGAGCCCAGACGCACCATTCAACATGAGCGTTACGAGGAAGATTAGGTACAACAATATAATCAACAATAGCATTATTTGTACGTTTTTCCCATTCTTTTCGTGCTTCAGCTATATAACTTGGGTGAGTTAAAAAACAGATACCTTGAACGATATCTCTTAATTGAGTTGACGAATCCATTGCATTGACTATTCTATTAATGTGTCTCAGGGAAAGACGACATTGACGTTTGATATTTAAATCAGGTATCGATAAATTACCAGGTACCAGCGGAATCTGTCCCGCTACTGCGATTATATGTCCTACCTAAAAATACATAAAAAATAAATATATTTGCACTGCCATAATTGAAAAATAGAATAACTCAGTTATCTCATACTCGTATAGCTTGCGAGTAAGGTCCAATATTTGCAGGAGACCAGTGACTGATACTTTGTACATGCATAGTGTGTCTCTTCGGTACTGTTTCTTCACTACTTTTTTCAACTTCTTTATAGGCCAATGCATCGAGAACTACGTGAACATTCAAAGGACACTCAATACAAACACGAGCTGGTGGATTAACTTGGCCTAATCTTGAGGCATAAACTTGGTTTATTAACGGATATTTTGACATATCCCGAACATAAAGTGTTACTGCGACAATATTTGTCATTTCTATTTCCTCTTTCATTACTAGGTCTAAAAAAATTAAAATAATATTAAAATAGTAGTATTTATCATATTAATTTTGTATATTGTTCATTTATTATAGAATGAACATAAATAAATAAACAATTAAGTTTACCTACTGCTTAATTTATCTAAAGCCTCCTCCATTGCTTGCTGAGAATCATCATTTTTACTGGTAATTCCGCCAAACCAATACCATCCATTCTGATTTCTGTTAGAAATCGGAATATCAGGATAATCATCATTATCATATTTTATCTCAGTTGGACTTGGTGGATTTAACGGCCCAGAATTTGATGATTTTATGCTTTTATTGTCGCATTCTTTATCTTCATGATCACTATCTGAGAGATTACAACCATCTTGTAATTCTGGTCCGACAATTTCGGCAATGTAGTCATAAGGGGTTTTAATCGGAATGTTTTTAAGTCTCTCTTGAAGTGTTAGATTATCTAAGTCACCCTAAGTAATTTTCAATATATTATTTACAAATTACCACTACATGAATAACATAAAGCAATAAAAGGAAATCTTACTTCTTTGTCTTGTAATTTAATTTTCTTGAAATTTAAATATCCAACGGGAGCTATTTTTTCATTTGATTGAACAACACTCTCGTACTCGTCTCTATATAAATAAAAAAAAAAAAATTATTTATTTATTTATTTCAATCAATAAAGATTGAGAATTATAATTATTGTAAATATTTGCTTACATTACAATGCTTTTACTGAAGAGCGGGCAGTCTAATGTAAATGTTTCATATTCTCCTCCTTCTCCGCACACGTTCACCCCGTACATGTCATTCTGTAGATAAAAAGAATCATTCGTGATAACCCCTGTCACAAATGAGTGTCGCGAAAGAATCCGTTCAATTATTACTTTATGAAATTAATTTTTTAATTCATCAAATCTTTTTTTGAGAAATGATATTAAAAAATTTTACCAATCAAAAAAGAAAGTAAATTTTAATGTACTTAAATATTAAACAATAAAGCCCGAAGCTAATAAAAAGTATGTTGATTATTATTAAGCAATCGTTTATTATTTATTGTTCATAAATGAAAAATAGCTTTTGATAACGCAGCTCCGAAAATAACTGTATGAGGAAACTTGGGACGGTACGAGCAAAGAAATGTTGGACTCGAATATTGGAACAAATCCAATTTAAATTTAATACGCATTTAATTTAAAGATTCAAGTTAATGAAAAATATGTAAAAAAATAATTTTTCTAAATTATTTAGATTATTTTTAAAAATTGTTCAATTAAAATTCTAATTACTTACCAGTATAGTTAAATTATGTTGCATTTCTGATATTGATTTACCCAGGTGTTTAGGCTCAAGACCTTGGCATGCTACTTTTATCAATACAGCATTTAATGAACATTCAATCATTTCTTTCAGTAATTCATTTTGATTTCGACGCCACAAATATGCAAGTGATATAAGCCCTAACCTACTACATCTGAAATGATAATTTTTTTTGTAATTATTTAATACATTTTTTTCTTTCATTGCAATAAAAATGATAAAAATTAAAACAATTGATAAGGTTATTACACATTCTCTACTCGAATTCTTTGATAGTCACTAAGAATAGCACCTGAAGCAACAGCATCAATATTTTCTTTTTCCTAGAGCAATAAAATATGTTCATTTTTAATTATTTTATAAATATTAACAATTTAAAACTTGTGATAATTAAAAAAAAAAATACCATGACTTTTGTGAGTAATCGGTAAAGGTCCTCCACTTCGTCGTCTTTAGTAGGAGAATAGTATTTTTCTGTCATACAAGATTTGCCAAAAGTAGGTTCTCGATATAGACGTAACCCGATGGCTTTTCCAATATATTCTATACCCTGATGCCCTACTGTTTGATACATAAATGAGTCCAGCTCATCTGAAAATTAAAACGTTCAAAAAATTATTATTAATTTCTGATCAGTAAAATAAAATAAAATAAATTAATTAATTAATACCTTTCCCAACGGGATATAAATTTGCTAAAGCCACAACTTCATGACCAGCAGCAATGCATTGCATTATACTGAAAATAGAGTCTTTTCCACCACTTATTAAAGCCACAACCCTCATCGTGGTAAATTCAATTGTTTTCAGTAGAAAAAAAAAATAAATAAATAAATCTGTGACAGGGCAAACCCAGGTCAAGCTTGACTATTTTCACGCAAACATCTGTTAAGAAAAAAGATAAAAAATTAATACTGTTTTAATTATAAATAATTAAAATGGGAATAAACAAATAACAATGATCTAATTGGTACTAATTGTTTCTTACAAAAACTAAACGTATACTTAAAACATGCAGCTTTAAAGAAATTAAGACTATGACAAAATATTCTCACTCAGTAAGTTTATGAAGGCATCTCTATAAAATAATAAAAATACAACAGCATTATATAGAGCTTAAATTACGACCACGAATGGACAACGCTCATACTCTGTTTTTCATTAAAAAAAAAAAAAAAATATATATATATATATATATATATATATATATATATATATATATATATATATATATATTTAAATGAGAAAAATAAAAATACACACCAAGACAAGAATAGCTTTTTGATACTTAATTTTCAGATAAAATATTAATTGTTTGAATACATTGTGGAAATCATGTGTTCTTATCGAATATCTTACTCAAAATGAGTGTGTACTTATCTCAAATGATCAAAAAAAAAAAAATATCGGGCATTGAAAAAATTCAAGAGAGATGGTAAGAGGTAAAAAAATTTTTTTCTAATAATTGAAAATTCTGAATTAAAAATAATAACTAAAAAATGTTTTATAACGAATTTTATAGTTAATTAGTATATAAATTAATTAACGTTAAAAAATACTTATACTTACATTAAAATTAGTCTGAGATACCTTTTACACGAAAAATCGTGGGTAAAACTTCTATACACTAATTGATCTGCCACCTCGTGTTAATTTTACAAAACTGTTAAATGTAAGGTTATTTAAAAATTATCTCAATATTGTATTTTAATTTAATTTTTCACGTCGACTTAATAGCAGTTTATCAATTAAATTTTCAAAATATTAGTACTTTTATTAATATTATATTACAATAACACTTTAATGACAGTTTTCAAAGAAGAAATTTTTGTGTTTGAGAAACTCATTCCGTTCATTTCGCGCGACCGTAGTTTGTGACGTCAACATGCAATTGTGAAAATAAAAAAATTTAATATTGTACAATTATAGTAAAAATTGATTATAAGCAATGATTGGAAAAAATAAAAAACTTCATTTTTTCTCAACTTCGTGTTATAATTATCGTACTTTTAATAATATTTCATAATTTTTTCAATAATAAAATAATTTTGATTATTAATTTCTAACAAAGATGTCGCATTATGTTAAAGAACAGTACCGTATCATTCTATATAACAACCAAGTGACTGCTTGATAAATTATTTTTATTTGTTTCAAATATTCATAATATTTTACTGAAAATTATATTGATTTATTATTCAATGCTTCATATCAATGCAATATTTATTCTTCACTATCATCACGATCATTTATTTATAACAATGTTTTTCTGATTGAATAAATATATTTTTCTTATGAAATTAATTGTTTTTAATAGAAAACATAAATACGTATGACAGAAGATAAAATTATGAAGGACTCGTCAATTATTATTTTCATAATACTGTATTTAATCAAAATTTTGTCTATCAATCAAAATCCTCAATGCAATATGCAATTATTGTTTCAATAATCATGATTAATTTGTAAAAAATTTATAATATTGCATTACTGTAAAAATGTAATTTTATTATTTTATATTTATTTTAGAGATTATAATTTTTAGACAACGGTATAATTATTGATAATAACGCTCAAGATTCAATAAACGATAATTATAGAAAAAAATAATAATTAATTAAAAAAATTGTATAAGAACCCTAATTAATAAATTAGTATTAATCCAGGTATGATTAGTTCCCCCAACGTAGCCATTTTCTAACAAAAATTTGTATCCGCCAATCAGAATAAAATATTATAGGTCGCCATTTTAACTTTCGCTACGGTCGCACGAAAAAATCTATAGCTTGCGTCTGAAACAGTCGACATGAAGTAACACGACGCACCATCTCACAGTTAAAGCATAGTCTTTTAACGAGTCGCACGTACGCAAGTACGCTGTAGATTTTGCACTGGATTATTCATTTTTATACTTAAAAATAAAATTTGAACAATTGAGAAGTTATTTATGTGTATTTCAAGTGTTCGGTAGTATTGAAATATTGAGAACAAAATGGTTTTAGCGGAAAGAAATTCTGAAAATGTAAGAAATGGTAGGCGATCAAGAGGTCCCAGCCCTAATCAGTCTGAATCTTCTAGTGAAGAAGACGGAGGTGAGCATATTTCACATATTTATAATTTATCATAAATATCTTTCAAAATTTGTTTTACATAATTTAACATTCGGAAAATATCAAATTATAAGTTAATAATTCATTTTTAATAGTAGAAATTTGAGTGGTAATCAAGTCTTATGCTTCGACTTGAGCAATGAATGCTATCAATTTTTTTTAATTTATTTATTTCATGTAATAAAACTATAATTATTAATTGAGGTTATGAATTCATCTAAAAATTGAAATTTCAGTTCCAGCAGAAAAAATTAGAGTCGGAAGAGATTTTCAAGTGATTGTACCAGAATTTATTCCAGTAAATGGTATGTATTAATCAATGATATTTCTAATTAAGTTAAAATATTTAACAATAAATAGATGTATAGGGTTATTATATATGTGAATTTTTTTATTTTAGAACGACGGTTAGATAAGTGTCCTGACAGAGCTCTTCTAGTATGGTCACCAACTACGGATATTCCAGATCAAAAATGCAAGTTTTTCAATACGTGATTTTGGCTGTGAATGTTTTTCTTTTCTTACAATGAGATGTATTAATTTAATTTTTTTGCAAATTTTTACAGTGGATGAATACATTGTATTGGCTAAAGAAAAATATGGATACAATGGCGAACAAGCATTGGGAATGCTTTTTTGGCATAAACATAACTTAGAGAGAGCAGTTTTAGATCTATCTAATTTCACTCCATTTCCTGATGAGTGGACTGTTGAAGACAAAGTATTATTCGAACAAGCCTTCCAATTTCATGGAAAAAGTTTTCATCGTATACGCCAAATGGTAAAATTAATAAACAAAAATTTATCTTGATAATTACCTATTAATATTTATTAAAATATAATTTTATTGTCTTTTCTTTATTTAATAGCTTCCAGATAAATCAATAGCGAGTCTTGTCAAATACTATTATAGTTGGAAGAAAACGAGATCCAGAACATCTTTGATGGATCGTCAAGCCCGAAAATTAACAAGCAGTGGAAAAGATGGCGAAAATGGCAGTGAAAATGGAAGCGAATTAGGATCAAATACAGATAGTGAATCCGAAGAAAAAGTAAGAATATTTTTTTACAATCAAGTATAACATATTAATAACATAAACTCTGTCGTTGCATGTTCGTATTGGATTTAAGTGTTAATGTAAATTTCATTTATGTTTCCTCTTTTAATACTATAATCATTTTAAATTTCATTCCTAAACAGGTAAAATTCTTCATTTAAATTTATTATTATTTCTTTCTTAATTCGCATGGCGAATGATGAAATTGCTTTTATAAAAATGTATCCACACGGAAATGAAAGAATGAAGTGACAAAAAAAAAATCATTCATTTTTTTTGCCCGTAAATATCATCTAGGAAAGCAACAAATAATATTTCGTTTACTGATATTAAAAAAATATATTTTTTCTCTACAATTATAAATGTCGTTATTATCGTTATATATGTACGAATCTTATGTGGAACGTTCCAGAAATGGACGATCCACCGCGGAATACGCCGTGGAAAAAACCAAACTGTGCCAGGAAGCCAAGGTGCCGACGGCAAAGCCTCTTCCGACTCGGAAAACATTCCTCAGGTTCAGGTACTTCAACCTAGACCTTACCCCATACATTATTTCATATGTTATTTTTACATTAATAATAGTCTTGATAATTATAAGTATATATTTACAAATATACATATATTTATAAATATATTCATACATATATTACATTGCTTATAATTTTTTTATATTTCGCTATTCTGTTATCCCGCTCGCTCGCTCTTTGTATTTTTATTCATTTCGCCGATAATATATAACACAGTTGAAAAGTTCAGTTAATCAAAACACTATATATTTATTTTTCTTTTTTTCCAAAATCTACGTAGTTGAAAAAAATTTCACACAACGATATTGTTATTAATTTTGATTATATTAAATAGTTTAATAGCACGAATAAAATCCTCAATTAAACGTAGATAAATGTTGAGTTCTTCAAGAAATTTGAGTTTTAATTACAGTAATAACGTAATGAAATAAGTAAATGAATACAATTATTAATATATAGGCAAGCGAGGGGGCTTATACACCGTACAATTGCTGTTTAACTTTAAAGGGAATTATATGTTGTAGGGGTCTTGTAGCAACTGCGGTGTTGCTTGTCATAATGTTCGTGCAACGCCCAAGGGACACGCGTGTCATAGCTGCTATCTGCACTGGAGGTCAGTGAATTGAAATACAAAATCAAAATAAATATATCAATATATATTCACCTATACACTTACACACACCTGTAGAAGTTTTTGATAAAGTATTTACTGTGTTGATAAATGGTTTAGGCGTACGGGCGTCGCGAGGCCGCTGAGTTCCATGCCGGGTCGTTCAAATAAAAGAAAACCCCCGCGAGGACTGGTAGTTAACCATGACGATCTAGCTGTTTTGGCTGGCCAGCCTAATCAGGCAAACAATAGTTTGCAGGCTATCGACACTGAAATTATTAGCCTTAAACGACAAGTATGTTATCGTGTGGATACATTTTTTTTATTATGATGATTTTTTTTTCCCAATTATTTACTCTAATATATTTTCTCTAATAATATAATACTAAATAATTAAATGGCAATTAATTTTAGATACAGACTAATAAACAACAAGTCAGCGCACTTAAACGTAAAACTGTTGATGGCATTGACGACTTACGTCCACCTGAAGTCACCAATCGTATTAATGCACGGTGGACTAATGATGAGTTACTTTTGGCCGTTCAAGGGGTACGCAAGTATGGAAAAGATTTTTCAGCAATCGCAGATGTTATTGGAACGAAAACTGAAGCTCATTTGCGATCATTTTTTGTAAATTATCGCCGGCGTTATAATCTTGATGCTGTTTTGAAGGAATATGAAGCTGAAAATGGACCGATTCTTATTGATGATGAAAAAGATGAAAAAGTGAGTTATCGATTAAATTAAATTTTGATTACAAAGGTTGTTAGTGTTTTTTTTTTTTTTTTTTTTTTTTTAATGTGTCAATTCATGGGGAAATTTTTGTTTTAGATTGAGGTTGAACAAACACAAAATAATGAATCTCCCGAAACTTCACAAAGATCTAAATCATCAACTAATGTTAATCAAGCTGCGAAATAACAAATGTCTTAATTATTTACATGGACATATAAAGGTGATTAAGTCCATCACGATCAGTGATGATATTTACTAAAACAAAACCGTTTAAATTATAGATTACTACTCATGTTATAAAGTATCAAGATTCTTGTTTAATTTTTTAGTGTTTTATTATATTCTATTTTCTACTTACAAAGCTACAATTCAATAATAATAATAATACTATTTCTTTCCTTTTTTTTTAATTCAAAATAATATTTTAAAAAATATATAAAAGTTTATTTCTTTTATTTTTTCGACACTGTTTATTTAATTTGATTTGTTGAATTTCATAACAAAATTTAAAAATTAGAAATTGAATTAATTTTTAGTTAGGTATTTCAAATTTCCATTATAGTTATTAACCATGTTCTTAGCTTTATAATTAGTTGTAAATGTATAAAATTTATATTATGCTTAAGACAATTAGTATATTTAATTATATTGAGAAATTAAAAACTTAATAATTAAATATTTCAAGCTGAAAAAATTTTCATGCAATCGTATAAATAATATTTATTGAAATCTAAAGATTAATTCAATTCAATTATTTCTCACATAAACACACATACACACAGTCGTTTTCGCTTATTTGTTAAAAAAATGTTTGAAAATTAAAAAAAAAAGCACTTAAAGAAATACTTGAAGATTTTTTTTTTACTACTACATTTTCAATAAATATATAATTGAAGAAAGTAATTATAAATTGACATAGAAATCTATAATCTCTAGTATGCCGGAATAAATCAGACTAATCTATTAATTATAAGTGAAATTATTCATAACAGTGAATGTGGATTGAAAGCGTTTGAATTGTTCTTATTAAAATTAGATGAGAACC
>NW_025404392.1:0-4348 GCF_020080835.1 Cotesia glomerata
ATTGTAACGGGTGCTTATTCCGCTCAATTGGCCCCTTAAATTAAATTAATTGAAATAATAAAACTAACAAATGAATCTAAATTAATTAATAAAAGGGTGCCACCAGGATTTTTAATCGCGGTTCCTGGAACCGGAGCCAGAGCTGAGCTTATCTACAGGGAGAGAGAGTGGAGGAAGGTGATCTGAAATGAATAAATTTTTATTTAACAACGGTACCAAAAAATTTATTAACAACAAAATAAAATAACAACTTTTTCACTCGCACGTACACTGACTCACTTAAGACTAACTTAACACTACGACTTATTACTACCGAGGATTCCGGGCTAAAACCGACGCCTCAACTTAACCTAAGTAGCCAGCAAAGCACCTCGTACGGAGGCTATCGTATACGAGGGCGATGTGTAAATTCCTCACTAACTAACAAGAAATTCTTAATCCTGCCGTGCCCTCATAAGGAGCGCTTTACTGCAGTTTCTAGCTTACTACTACGCTGTACCCCAACTTGGCGTCTATACGGCAGCTTCTAAGGTATGTTAATTACTCAACTCGGCAAAAACATCAACAAGTAGAGATCATTACAAAATTTGCTAGCTCCTACAATACCCTCATAAGGAAACTTTACTGCGGTTTCACAGCTACGTCGCGCTGTCCACCGGACCGTTTTCACGCTGTCAAAAAATTCTTAATCTGGAAGCGTTGCCCTGCCCAGCAGAGCACAGCCATGCCGCGGTTTTCAACTAAGTCACGCTGTCCACCGGACCCTCACGCTCTATCAAGAACTAATAAATGCTGACGGTGCGCCTCTTACATGGGGCGTCTATACCGCAGTTTCTAACTTTAATTCGCGCTGTCCAACGGACCCTTACGCTCTTAAACTTGTGGCCAGAGCGAGAATTTTGAGATTTGAATTTTCGCGCTGCTAGTTCGTTACTGAATGGCAGCACGGGAGGAGCGCTGGTTGTCTACCACTCTACTTTTTGGATGGATTGGCCGTCGGGGTCTACGGAGTGGGGAGCTTGGGGACTACTACCTCCAGTCAGTCGAGCGTCCAGGCGACGTTTCTTGGTCTGCAGAGCAAATAGTTCACAATAAAGTTCAGAGTTTGAGTTTGGTGCACCACTGTGAAGACCAGTCCGACTGCCTTGGGGGAATCGTTGTTCATGGAGAGCCTACCCACAGAGGAAGACTTAAAACAAGGAACCGCGACGTATTAAGGAGTTCAACATCGTTATAAATTCTTGGGGGTTTTATTTCCATTGTTTTCTTAAATTAAATTCGAGTCATTAATAGTAGAGTCATTGTTTAATAAATTAATTAATTTGTCTGGATTAAAGAAATTGTAGGTTGTGCAGTGACAATAATTTCTACAACCGGAGCCTCCTTCCTCTCAGCTTAGCAATAATTAATTTCAATTAAGTTTATCCTTGTGAGCCTAGAATACCAAAGTTTTGGATTGCACCCACTCCCTGAGTGTAAGCTAGCCTTAGTAACTCGGTTCCAGGAGGCCGAGTGAGACTCAACACCAATAAACTCTCCTGGTGGCGTCCAGAGAAAATTCTCTTGGCGAACAGGATACTTTTGGTTAGGGGGTCACTGAAACCTGCTAAGGTACCACTGTTTTAAAACTGTACGAACTACTCTTACTCGGCAAAACATCAACAAGTAGAGGCTAATGTACACACTCACACACACATATCCCGCACTGATCTTCACACACATGTCGCTGCCTCACATCACTGGCTCTAATTAACTTTTATTTTTGACTTATAAAATTAAACTCCAAAAATTACAACATTAACTTTTACTAAAATCCCTCAGTCATTAGCTCGCAAAATAAAACTATGAATCACTTCCACAATACTAATAATTTACTCCTCAAAAAAAAATCTTACACTAAAAAAGCCGATGCTTGAATTTATTCCAAATTATCTACGAGTTTAATACTCAACATTAAATAAATTTCTTCCGGATTTTACAGATTAAGAATTTATATATTTATTTTCCAAAATTACTATTCCATTCTCATCCCAACTTAATTATAAATCCTAATTCTAAATTTCAAATTAAAATCATTAACTAATTCTTACTGCCGTGGTCTGGCCAATACATACAACAATAAATATTTAATGGTACAAGAGACCTTCTGTATCTTGAATTAAGTTAGATTAAAAATCTATTGGACAGAGGTTGCTTAATAACCTGCCAACAATGTTCGGTTACTTCCGAGATTTTACATAAATTAATTTTTCCTGAATTTACTTCTAATTTATTTTATAAATTGTTTCTCGTTAAATTATTTTACTTTTGCTCTAATCCATTTTTACTAAGAGAGTGCCGAGTTCAATATATAAAATTGACCGCGTGGAATTTTTCGATTAATAAATAATTAATAAAATAATTTATCTCTTTAACGTAAAATAAATTCACGAAAATTATCCACGGGTATTCAATCTCAATATGCGTCGAAGTTCAGTAATCAATTCTCAATAATTATATATAATGTTAAATAAATAATATTTTCTCAGTAATAAATAATATTACAATAATAATAATTCGATTGTTCTTTTAATAATCATCGTCTTGTAAAAATAATTGCCAGGAATTTGCGCACTCAAAATGGGACGCCGACATTATCTGTTAGTGCATGCTAGTAAGTTCTTTGACCTTGGGTACACGTTAATTTCATTGTAGAAGTTTAACCAACGTTTGGCTAATCTGTGAGAAGACAATGGAATTTTCTCGGAAGCTTTTAACTCTCGGTTTTAGTTAATCAAAGCCAAAAATAAATGTGTAACTAAAACCGATTTTTTCAGATGTTAAAAATTATTTAGAAATTAATCCATGAGTGAATTAATAAATTCTCACGAAAATTAACACCGCAAGGTCCTTGAGCAGTCCTCGGGTATAAACCCCCTAGAGGTACGCTCAACGGCAACTAACGAATAAAATTTAATTGCAATTAAATGATTATTGAATTATTATTAAATAAAATTGAGAATAATCAATCAGAGAGGGAGAAGTAAATTCAAGTATAAAACTCCCGCGGTCCACTCCCTAGCCCACAGAGTAATTATTATTGATACCTTTGTTGGATTATACGACGATCTAACCTACTACTCGAGATTGGAGCCCCAGATGTTATTGGTTTCTGTCATCTCGTAACTATTCCGGGGATCGGTTCTTCCTTTGGATTTGTGCCACACCGTCTGGCGGTTGCCACCACTTCCCCGTCAGCCACAACGCCTGGCTCACCTATAGGTCAACCTCCCCAAAATACCCCCTCCTACTCTCTTTAGGCCCGAAGATCGAGGCGCACCAGTGCTAGTCGAATAGTTATCGATCTCCTGGCGACTTATCGGATGCAGGGTAATTTTACCCTGTTACAATTTCTATAACATAGGAACCCCTCCCTATAATTCGTATGGGGAACTATTTTCGCATAAATTACTGGAAACGATCTCATACATTCTGAGAACACTTCCTAATATTATGGGCGTAATTCTACAATTATAGTTTTCGTTCCTATAATCAGTATAAAAGAAATAATCCTTAAGCAAATTTATAGGAACAATAGTTATATTTTTTTCTTTCCGTGTGGATGATAAAATTCTGACAAATATGCTTCAGGACTTTTTGTTACTTGGATTATTAAACTATTCAGTGCTAGATCAAAATAACTCAGGAGCCTTGATACAACTTTGACTTCAATAACTCTGCACAAAACAACTCCGGACGAAACAGCTCTGTGACCAAAAGCAACTCCAGGACAGAAACAACCTTAGGACAAGAACAACTCCGAACGAAACAACTCACTGTCAAAAAAAACCTGAACAAAACAACTCAGAGCATAAACAACTCAATAATAATTTCAACTTATAACGTATGAAATGAACAGGAATCGATTCGCACGAACATATTTATTAAAAAATTTGTCTTTGTGTGGTTCAGGGAAGCGTTTCGCAGCTCTCCGAGGCGCCGCGACGTAGCTCATGGCATCTTTTGCGAGGGATTGCTATGTCTGTTACGACCTCAGTTTCGCCGGCCTAGTAAAACTCCGATTTTTCAGCAGCGCGGTATAGAGGCGTCATTACGCGGCAGCAATCTCCTTCACATCGCATTTAGCACCGCCTTTTCTTTTGCCCCGCTGCAGGTAACTGGAATCGGATAGTTCTGAAGGGTAGACCAGCTCCGTGCAAGTGACACCTCGCAATGCCTCTGTATCAGGTCTCCTGGCGTTTCACTATCGCTGTTGAAGGACTCGTTGTGAAGCCAGGAGCAGGTGCCAGTCCAACTTTGAATGTCACATACTGGTGATCACTGCCACTGTATTCTTTAGATACACACA
>NW_025404393.1:0-4348 GCF_020080835.1 Cotesia glomerata
ATATATATATATATATATATGAAATACATACATATATAAACTTTTGAACTATATACATTTTCTGACTCAGCTCGACAAACTGAGTCAGAAAACGCCTAAATTTTTTCAAAGTTGCGCCATGAGGACGGCTGCAATAGTTAGATTTTTATAAAATCTACTAAAAACACACACACACACACTCACACGCACACACAAACACACATCAAAGCTCGTAAAGTATGTCTCCTCCTCACGCTAGATGTCAAAAACGCATTTAACAGCGCAAATTGGAGAGACATTTTAGATGCTCTGGAGCACAAGTTTGACGCGGAGCCAGAGAATCTGGCACTAGTCGACAACTACCTGGACGAAAGAAAGCTAATTGCGGCAACTACGGAAGGCCCACAAGAATACGCCATATTGGCTGGCGTACCGCAAGGCTCAATAATGGGGTCCTATCTATGGAATGCAGACTACGACGAGCTTCTTGAAATCTCGTTACCAAAGCAAGTAGAGCTAACGGGATTTGCAGACGACGTTGCGACCACGATAGTAGTAGAGAGCGTGGAAAAGGCCGAATTACTGGTTCGGGAAACCATTTACGCCCTCGAGACCTGGCTTGATAAACATCACCTGAAATTTGCCAAGCATAAAACCGAGATGGTTGTTCTGACACGTCAAAAATGGTTCCCAAAGCCATTCGCTGTGGACATGGAAGAACAACACTGACGTCAACAAGGGCCCTGCGTTATCTAAGGGTGATGATAGACGAGAAACTATCTTTCCGCGAACACCTTGACAGTACATGCAAGAAAGCCAGCAAGATGGTGTCTAGCCTAGCAAGAATCATGACCAACACTATAGGACCAAGAACCAAAAAGAGAAGAGTTCTTCTAGAAGTAGTCTACTCGGTACTGCTTCATGGAGCAGAAATATGGGCAGATATATTGAAACAGAAGACCTACCGACGAAAAATAGCGGCAGTGCAGCGGCGAGGCGCTCTCAGGGTTGCTTGCGTCTATCGAATGGTTTCCGAGGTGGCTTTATTGATCATTGCGGGAGCCGCACCCATCGACATACTCGCGTTTGAGAGAGCGAAACTCTATGACACTAAAAACAGTGACGAAAACATAAAGGACGCAAGAACGAGGATAAATGCGGAAACGCAACGAGAGTGGCAGGACCAATGGACATCGGGAGAGACGGGCAGATGGACGGCACGCCTGATCCCAAACATCAACGTCTGGCTTTCTCGGGAATACGGAGAAACGGACTTTTTCTAGACCCAGCTATTGACGGGACATGGGCAGTGTTTATGAATAATGCTAAGTCGTGCATGGTCGTGAATAACCATGTGTGCTTAAAAGTAAATGACCTGATTGAGTATGGCCTTAAACAATCATACACGATCATATTAGTTTCATGATTGGTCAAGTATGATGACGCGTACTACTTTTTTTCTAATTAAGAAAAAACAGTTTTTAAATTAGTTGTAAAAGTTATGCAAAATTTTGCCATTTAAAGGAAGTTTATAGTTTATTTTTTAGAAACCTAAAAAACAATTATACTTACAAGAATCGTTCTGGATCAGTGTCGAAAACGACATTTACGGCATTTACAGCTATTACATTTACGGCAATTTTTATAAGATCCAGGAGCTCCTAAAAGGGATTTTTTCTACCAAGTAATGAGTTTTTTAACATTTAACAGCCTGTCCCTACGATTACAACTTTATATTTTGCACCTAGATAAAGAAGAATTGGGAAAGAAACGCTCTGCTACGTAATAGATTTTTAAATGATCTATTTTGTAGCAGAGCGTTCTTTTCGAAATGCCACTAACCGCATGGAAATCGGTTCATTCATTCAAAAGTTATTGCGATGTGAAAATTCAAAAAATAGTGTTTTATCAAACTTCTTTTTAAGCTCGAAGAGCTCAAAAGCGTACGAAAGCTATTTTTTGAGCTCGGAGAGCTCAAAATAACACAAAAATTGTATTTATGAGCTCGAAGAGCTCAAAAACGTCATAAGTGCAATTTCAAGCGTTTAGGTATAGAATTGACGGGAACTTGCAAGGATGGCCTTCAGGGTCAACCGTTTTCCTAATTTTTTTTTTTATTTGATCATTATTTAAGATTAAACGAGTATTATGAGTTGTACGATGTAGGATTTTTCAAAATTGTATTTCCTACAACTCCTTTTTTTCCAGAAAAGTATGTTTTCCAAAATTATACTCTCAATTTTACTTACAATTACAAATATATAAATAGGAATAAGTCATTCAAATATTATAGAATAAAGATTTAAAATGGAAAACTTACTTTTGTCGCAAGCATCGTATATTAACTTCCGGATTTGTTCTTTTACATCACAATTGATGTCTCTGTACTTTCGCTTTCTTTTTCGTTCTTTACCTGGTGTTTTGAACGGTATACCTTCCTCACCCATTTTTACGTACTTGGTAACGCTTACTACCCCACATTTCAAGAGCGCAGCTGTACGTTCTCTACAAAATAAATAACAGTTTAGTAAAAAAATTTAAAGGCAGTAATGTAATTGCGAATAGGGCATTCCGCACAAAATTGAGTACTTTTTAATATGAACCCTTTCAAATGGTCAGAAACTGTTATTTTATTGTAACTAAGAGAAAAAATTTTTGGAGTTTACTACTGAATTTACTACTTATCTACTGAACGAACGACCTTGTTACGTTTTTGTGCGTAACCTATTCTGCAGACCTTTCACTTTTCAGGCGTGAGTATTGTCGTACACAGGGTATGTAGTCCAGTCAACAAGTGCCTTTTTGGTAAACTTTTTTTAGCAGTCTCCAAAAATCATAATTAAGGTGTCATTCGAATCGGAATGGCATCTAGATGATTTTTGAGAAAAATGAAGTTCCGCTTGCAAAAATTGCAAAAGTTATTAACAATTAACTAAAAATAAAAAGGGGTTTAGTTTTTTGCAAATATCTCAAAAACTAATAAAGATTTTAAAAATTTCAAAAAAGATTAAAAAAGAAGAGGAAATTTCTTACTAAAGTTGTAAATCCTCGAACTGTAGGACCGATATTTATAATTTTCCCAGAGGGATGAAAATACAGCTGAAAACGAGGGCTCTGGCTTGCGTACTCTCTTAAATCGAAATAGTGACTATAGTGAATATTCACTATTTTTACAGTGCAGAGTAGATCACTAATTCAAATAGTGGTATACTTTTCACTACTAAATAGTAAATAGTCACTATTTTATAGTCGAAGGTCACTATTTCGATTTAAGAGAGTAAGCCTCGCCTACTTTGGACACTTTATTAATCAAAATTATTTTCACATATTAAATATAAAATTTAACAAATGAAACAATTACGGGCTTACTGGATTGATAAATGATCAATAATCCACCTGAAAAAAATTTTGATCACAATTTCTCAAAAAGTTATGCAATAGATAATTAATAATTTTTATAACTTGAACATGTGCAATTGTGATAATTGTTAAACTATAAATTCGAGATTTTTTCCTCCCTTGGAATGATTCTTGAAAGACTTCAGAATAGATGTTGGAAGAATCTTTGTTGGACAAATTAAAAAATTTTTACTTTTCCATTTTTTATTAATAATTTTCGTTGTTGCAAAATTAAAAACTTAAATTGATCATCGAAAAAAATTTTTTTTTCAAAATATTATTAATGATCCGTTTGTATGTTGTCAGAAGCAGCATCACGGTATCTTCTCGCTAATAACAAATGCAAAGCGCTTCAAATTTCACCTATTACTCTAGTTACATCCGTTTTGGATACAATTCTTTATCCGGATAATTGAACAAGCTTTCAAAGGAGAGTCGGATAATTCTTGAGCAAGAGAGTTAACCAAAATTATTTTTCCATACTGGCGGTAGACTTTAACAAGATTTAAAACTAAATCTGGAGCAACACTTAATCAAATCGGGGGTGAAAATTATTAATTATGAAAATTATAGATAATTTTAATGAATTTCTCAATTTTTCAGTTATCTCATTCTCATGGTAATCTACAATATATGTTATAATTAATTTTTAATCTTATCACCGCCATTGATAGAAAGTCTACAAATGAAAAGCCCAGCCTTCACAATTGAATCTTAGAAAGCAGTAGTGGGAAGCCCCGCCCTTTCAGGACGAATCCTATAGTCGCAGTCTTGCCCAAGAATTTTAGTAAAATTTTCGTTCAGTTACTATAGACTCAACGAAATTATTTTCAGAAGTATAAACTATCAAAGAAAGCAAAAAAAAATTAGGAAAACGGTTGACCCTGAAGGCCATCCCTGCAACTTCCCGCTAATTCCATACTTAGGCGCTTAAAATTGCACTAATGACGTTTTTGAGCTCTTCGAGCTC
>NW_025404394.1:0-4344 GCF_020080835.1 Cotesia glomerata
ATCCTTCGTCCAAGTCCTTGAGAACTGTATCTCGAAGACCTGTGAGAAATTCGATCAAGGTCCCCGTTAGTTATCAAGACATTACATCATTGAGTGCTTTATGAGCGTACGTCTGGTTTAACGGTAACTTGTGGAGTTTTTCCCCATTCTGACGAGTTTACCATTAAACCAGACGTTAAATAATCATAATAATAATAGTAATAATATTTTAAAATGGCTAGCGATTTGGAATGGAATCCCACTCAGATCTTTTTTAACTTCCCGCTTTCTATCTTTTTTAATTGAAAATTTTCAAAAATTGGAAAGTTATTGGTTTTACTCCGTTTTTCGAAAATCGAGTTTTCATCAGATCTCGACATCAGGTCCTAGGAAGCTTCCCTGACTATTCCCGCGAGGATGTTGCCGTGTGTGTGTGTGTGTGTGTGTGTGTGTGTGTGTGGGCATGTAAACCTCTTTATAACTTTTAAACGGTTAAACCGATTCATTCGCAGTTGGTGTTCATTCAAAAGGGCTTGGCCAAACTTTAGTTTTTGAATACAATTTGGACTGGGATTCGGACCGATGGATTTTAAAAATCTAAAAACTTAAAAAAATTTTTTTGAAAGTGGTTTTTGGAACAACTTTCAAACGGCTTTATCGATCAACCTGCAAACTAATTAGCTCTTGACCTTGAAAAACCACGCGTCGATTGCAGCTAATTCGGTCAAAATCAGTTGATTCGTTCGAGAGATATCGTGCAGGATAGAAAACCCAAGAAAGTGTTTTTTTGGAATTACTCCGAAATTTCTAGTTTGGCCAATTTAAACTTAGAAACCGCGAGGCTTTCTAAAAATTGCGTAGAATGCCGTCAACCGCGTAAAAATCGGTTCATTCATTTAAAAGTTATTGCGATTTGAACATTCAAAAAATAGTGTTTTATCAAACTTCTATCAAGGTTTTGATATTGAAGAGCTCAAAAAGCATATAAAAGCTATTTTTTGAGCTCGGAGAGCTCCAAACAACACACAGACGTATTTTTGAGTTCAAAGAGGAATTAGTGCTTGCAGGGACGCCTTTAGGGTCAACCGTTTTCCTAATTTTTTTTTTTTTATTTTTATTCATTGTAGAGAATTTTGTATGACTATCGAGTACTATGTCGAAAACAGAACCAAGCAAAATAATTAATTAAAAGTGTCACGGCTTCAGACCTATCCATGTCTCGATCAGGAACCTGATCAAGTTCGGCTCATGCCCATCAGGTATGGTTGGTTCACGTTCGATCAGGCCTGAAGCACTCATGCCTGTTCATGTCTCACCAGGTTCGATTATTTGTTCTCGAGTTAGTGAAATAATGATTAAAATAAAAAAATTTCTTAAAAAATTTTTTAATTGTTTATAATTTTTTTTTATTTATCAACCATTTAAATTACGTCGTCATAAGTTCATTTTTTAATTATCAATTATAATTTCTTACCATAATTATAAAAGAATTTCGATTTTATTTGGAATTTTCACGCTGCAGGCCTATAAACAATTTGTTATAAACAAATTTCTATTTTTCAGTTTCGTTTGAGCTGTCAAACAGTTCGGACGCATGTGAGCCAGAGCACTGGCTTGTTAACAGTGTGTATTATTATATGCTGATAAGGTATATACAGACGTTGGCTATGCGCAGTATGTAACGTCTGGTTAATTGTTTTCATAAAAGTCGCGATCATATAGTGTTAAAATAAAATAATCAGATAGATGTCCTTCTGACTACAGAAGCCCTATAATACTCCGGAAAATGGAGCAAGGCAACATCGACTCAGCACTCAAACGTAGCGCAATAAGATGCATTTCCCATCAAAGACCAAGCCATTCCGTTAGATGGCATCTATGGTGTTCCACTCAGTTGTTTTGCAAAAGCCATTGCGGGACTAGTATCTCGTAGTGTGATAAGATTTATTTCACGTATTACAGCCATCAAAATATGCATTTACCTAGCGGGCGCAAAGAAGTAGCGGAGGTACTTGTCAACGATCATAAAACGGTAATGAGTGGAACAGAAATTCCTCTCAAGATTAGGGCACTGACTACTTCCAAGAACGAGAAAACGTATCTCGAACGTTCCACTGATTACTCCACATGCATTCCTGGTTGATGCGTTAAGCAACATAATATTAAACCGGAAGGTTCACCTATAAGACTTCTAAGAGTGGGTATTAATGACAGAAGGATTTGACGGTACATATCCTTAGTTTCAACGGAGAAACCTATATATTAGCAGAAGATACAACACTCCCTGAGCAAATACAGATTAACTTCGGACAATGCTAACTATTGGATTTACTTTTCCCCTGATACCCAATAATGTGTTTCCTATGTAAAAAGAGGAAACATCTAGCCAAGGTATGCCTGGAGAATATAAAGCACAATGTAGATAAGCGAAAACCAGAAGAGTTCAGGACAATAATAATATATTCAAAAGTTTGGCGAAAAATGAGTAAAATAAAAAAGATCAAATGCAGGTGGAAGAACCAGATATACTTAATCAAGCTTCTACAAGGAAAAAAAAAGAATTTAAACAACAAAAGACCGCTTTCAGTTTCGACCAGTACATCAGCAGACATAACAATTGGAAAATAAAAAGACTGAAAAAGTTTCAGTAATGAGACGCAACTATAAATTTAAAAGTCCCCGCCAATACACATCTGAAGATACTCATAAAACCAAAAAACGATTGATAACAAATCATGCAAAGGAAAAAGATAAAACAAGACAATTACAATGACCTTGACTCGTTGAGCGCTATTATTGACTCCAATCCCGTTAAAATTTAAATTTAATTTTTCTAGAATTTAAGAATTTTTGTAGAAAGAACGGTGAGGGAGAAAAACTTATCTCGGCTATAGTAAATGAATTTACTAAAGACACAACTGGCCTAGCTGCAAACCTGACCGAACTCTTTCCTCTACTACGTACCAGGAGTATGAAAAATAGATTTACCAGGATAAAAAATCTGATAACCTTCGACTTACTGGATAAAGACTTCAATGAGTCCCTTTCGGAGAAGTCATGTCAGGAAGTAAGGACGGAATGTGATATATAACAAAATGTCAATTATTCAATGGAATATAAATGGATTCGCAGCCCGTCGGGAACGAATCCAAATGTTAAGAGTAAAAAATTTATCTATATTTTGTTTAATAGAAACTAATTTTAAATATAATACGGCCGAAAAAATAAAACACTTTAATTGTTTTCATAAAAATAGAATTAACCCGATAAAATGCCAGTGGAGGAGTAGCTATATATGTCAAGGATAATATAAATGTTAAAAAGTAAATTCAAATACTCTATTAGAAGCAGTAGCTGTTAGAGTAAATATTCGTTTTGAAGTGACCATTTGCTGCCTATATCTACCCAATTCCATATAGGTCATTTCATGTCAAATCGACCAATAGTTGGAATCGACCCCTTTCGATTTGGATGAATTTTGGTCAGAAGTTTTCTTTTATCATAAAACGAAGTTCTGCCAAAGGAAAAGAAATACAAAAATTTTTTTCAAAAGATATGCAAGTTAAAAATTTCGCGATTTTTCCAGTTTTTCAATTTTGTTTTTGCAGTATCTCGAATGCTATTATAGATACAGGAATGGTTTTTTTTTGTTTGAAAGGGAACACTTAGGGCTATTGAAAAAATAATATTTTGGAATAAAATTTCGAAAAATGCCAAATTTGTCAAAATTTGAATTTTTGAAAATCGTCAAAAATGAGGACCACTATTGAAATTTTGGCTCAATTTTTTTTGTATGATACCTTGTACTGATCTTAAAAGATCCTGAAATTTTTAGATAAGGGTTTTTTTTTATCAAAAATATGAATTTTTGAATTTAAAAAAAAAGTTTTTGAGTTTCAAAAAAAAATTTTTTTTTGTTTTTTGCAACTTCTATATAAGGTAAAGATATGCAGATACATAATATTGTAATTTTGAGTATTTAAAAATCAAGCTCATGACGTGGAAATCTTAAAAAATAAATTAATTTCAACTTTTTTTTTATTTTTTGGACATAATCTTAAAGTCAAGCTTAACGCACGAGATAATTTTTTATTTTTTTAACGCATGATATATTTTGTGCGTTTTTTCACTTTAATTACAGTTTTTAATCTCAAATAACTCAAACAGATATTAATTTTTTATAAAAATTAGAAATAATTTTATGAGAATATCAATTTTTTTTCGTTCTTTCGAATACTTATTCACTTACGAATTTCTGCACATTAATAGTTCTCAATCTCAAATTACAAATTATTCCCATGTTAATAAGACGACAAGTGGCGTCAACAAGCTCTGAGCGAGTCTAGCCCGTCCGTGTATTCCGGA
>NW_025404395.1:0-4343 GCF_020080835.1 Cotesia glomerata
CACTAGATTCAGTGTCTACCATATGTGGTAATTCTGTTGTTAGGAACACGTTCTAATCTTTTTATTCCTCAAGGCTCTTTTTCTTCAGTCGATATTTATAGAGGATAGAAGTAAATAAATGAAAAACATCCACAGAATAGTTACTAAAACATGGTATGAAATGAAAAATTTTGCAGATCAGTAGAAGATTAAAAGAAAAAATCAACAACAAGTTTAAGAGTCATTTGCAATACATCTGGTCAATAAAGTTAGTCAAGGAGTATGTTATCGGAGTTATAAAAGGAGACAGTACCAAACTCGATCAGTTGCCTGATAAATCTTCAAGCAATGCGGTAAGTAAAATAGCTTCAACTAATTCCATTTCGATAGGTAGTGACAATGCGGTAACAACATCTCAGATTAGTGAATCGAAAATAAAAATTGCTGAGTTTAATAGAGTCACAAAAAGATTATCTGTAGATTCTACAGACCAAGAAGCTGAAAATGAGAAAAAAAAATTAGCTCCGACAACTTTCAATACATTTATTGGTAATAGAAACTCTAAGAAGTATAATATCAAAAACTTCACGATTGAAAAAA
This sequence comes from Cotesia glomerata, assembly GCF_020080835.1. Taxonomy (NCBI): domain Eukaryota; kingdom Metazoa; phylum Arthropoda; class Insecta; order Hymenoptera; family Braconidae; genus Cotesia; species Cotesia glomerata. The sequence goes on from NW_025404395.1 coordinate 580, forward strand.
TGGTAGAAGATGGAAACTGTGCATTTAGAGCTTGCGCTTATTTACTCTATAATGATCAGTATCAGCACAAGTCAATTAAAAAAAATGTTGTTGATTTTGTTGTAAATAATTGGAAAGATAATGTAGAGATGTTAAATGGTACCCGTCAAGCAGTTGGCCGAGCTGAATTTGACAATCCAGGACAATATATCACGTGTATGGGTTGCGATGGAGAGTTCGGTACCGCATTTGAAATTGGAATTATGGTAAGGTTGTATAACATTAATATAACAATATTACACCAAGTCGGTAATGAATACCAATTGGTTTCACCACTGACAAATCCAACGGTAAGTAATGAAAAACCCGGTTATTTCTTATTTACGGGATCTTGGATTAACGGCCATATTAATGTATTGAAAGAAAAAAAATAAAGTACAGGTACTAGCCTAAATGTTGTAGATGACACAACCAATTCAAAAGGATTATTCGATGATGATAAAGAAAAACCACTGATCCAGCCAATAAAGTCGAACGACACTAGTTCTGGTGAGAAACTTGAAGCAAAAGTTTCTCATTCTATTGGAAAAAATTAGGAAAACGGTTGACCCTAAAGGCCATCCCTGCAACTTCCCGCTAATTCCGTTAATTGCCTGGTCTGCTTTTTCGAGCTTCTTCGAGCTCGCAAGTACAATCTGTGTAGCTGTTTAAGCTCTCCGAGCTCAAAGATACCTTTTTCTATGCTTTTGAGCTCTTGAGCTCAAAAGTCTGATAGAAGTTTCATGGAACACTATTTTTGAATGTTCATACCGCAATAACTTTGAATGAATGAACCGATTTTTACGCGTTTGGCGGCATTCTACGTAGTTTTTAAGCCTTATAAATAATTTCTAAGTTTCAATTGGTCAAACTAGAAATTTCTCTGAGTAACTCTGAAAACACTTTTTCGGTTTTCTTTTCGTTCACGATATCTCTCGAACGAATCAACCGATTTTTGACCAGCTTGGTGGCAATCGACGTGGTTTATGATGTTAAGAGCTGATTAGTTTTTGGAATCGATCGGTAGAGCTGTTTGAAAGTTATTCCAAAAAATGTCGGAAGCTATGTTGAAAAAATCCTTATTTCCAAATATTTCGTCGAGGATATCTCTCGAACTAATCAACCGATTTCCACGTTTTCGGCGGCAATCGACGAGGTTTTTAACCTCTGAAATTATTCTTATATCATCAAAAACGATCCGGAGAAGAAATGACGAAGTTATGTGAAAAAAACAGTTTTTCGGTTTATATTGTTCTCACGCTATCTCTCGAACGAATCAACCGATTTTGACCGGATTAGCGCCGATCGGCGTGGTTTTGACGTTAAGAGCTGATTAGTTTTGAAATTGATCGATCGAGCCGTTTAAAAGATATTCCAAAAACCACTTTCAAAAATTTTTTCTAATTTTTTTTTAGATTTTTCAAAATTTCTCAAGATCTATCGGTCCGAATCGGTTCAAATTCCCAGGAAATCTAAGTTTGGCGAAGCCCTTTCGAATGGTACCAACTCGGCGATGAAATCGGTTCAACCGTTCAAAAGTTATAAGTGATTCACATACTTACACACACACACACACACACACACACACACACACACACACACACACACACACACACACACACACACACACACACACACACACACACACACACACACACACATACACACACACACACACATACAGACATAGTGACAACCTCGCGGGGATAGTCAGGGAAGCTTCCTGTGACCTTCAAACGTCGAGATCTGATGAAAACTCGATTTTTGCAAAACGGGGTGAAAACAATAACTTCCCGATTTTTGAAAATCTGAGATTTTTAGCGGGAAGTTAAAAATTCAAACCCAGTTATGTTGGAAAAGCCTGCACAATATGACATTTTTAACTTTGAAGAAGATGATGATCATGAAGTAATCAAACCATTCAGGTGCGATGAAAAAACAGCAGAAGAAAACAAAATAGAGGAATTTGATTTAGAAAAATCAGAAACTAATGAAATGGAAGTCCCTCAAAGTTCTGAGGACAGCGATAAAGGAAATTCTCCAAAACGTGCGGAAGATTTGCCGAACAGCGATAACGATTCAAATATGGAATCATTTACGGAAGAACCACCTCAATTATCTGGAGATAATAGTGACGTAAATTGCGAAACCAAAAAACAGTCTGGGTCGAATGAAAGGAAAAAGCCAAACCCCAAACGAAGAATTCGCCAAGAGTCAAAAGATGATATTAAGAGAGACTATGATATCAAAATTGGACAAAGTTTGGTGGATGCAAAAAACATTGAAAACGAAAAAATAGATCGAACTCAAACGAGAAAAGAAATTAGAAGACTCATGTTTACGTGGAAATGTTGCTGCCTTCTTTTTTTGCACGGAACATTTCGAGAGAACAAAGGAAACCACTGGGTATTATATGGATATTGTAAAAACAAGGCTCATGATGCAAATTATAGGTATATTTCTCAAGCTGATAAACAATATTCGCTGTTATGATATTCACTGTTCGTCTGATAAAGAAATATCTCTTCATTGCTCTCAAACGAAAGACCGAAAATTTCCACAAGTAAGAGGAGATGAAAGAGCAACAATGAAAGAAACTTTAAAAATGTCTTCAGTTCGAGATGTTTATTATAAAGACATCGAAACAACTAACGAAGATATGTTTTGGAGAGGAAATACTGGTGGAGTTAGAGACATAAATGTTTATTATAAAATTCGCTCAGAAGACAAACAACAACAAAAATCTGATGAGTATTGTACAGAATATCATGAAATAGTCGAATTATATGTAAATTTGAGTAAGCAAAGTGATTCTCCAATGCCGAGTATTGGGTTGCCATTGACGATAAACATATACAATAAAAATCAACTAGAAATAGTTGATGCATCTTCTCTGCCTGTAGTTCTGTACGTATGTGCAACGTTGGCTGGTTGTGTCGTGCCACAATTTTTAGGAATTGGTGATATTATGTATTACGCCTTATTGTATGAAGGTACAAAAACAAAAGTGCCTATCGCGGAATTGGTCACCATGGATAATCGAGAACTGTCTTTGCGTAAATTCTGGATAGAATTTAAGACATTTGTATTCGAAGAGAAACGTAGATGGCCCTATTTTAATGTATTGATTATAGATTGGCAGTGGCAGTTGATTCAGAGTATAGTAGAGGCTTGGAATAAACAAACTATCATAAAATATGTAGAGGATGTTTATAAATTTATAACAAATGTAGATCCTTTACCAAATATGTCGACAATCATGTGCTGTAGTGATTCAGTTATGAGAAAGATATCAACGGACTTAGATCGATATTCACTTAACGCAAAGGCACACGTTTTTTACTTGAAAAGTATAACCCTGTTAACTCTATGTCGAGAATTGGAAGAAATCGAAGCAATACTCAATGATTTGTTCAAAATAATGTTATACAAAATTAAAGAAAAAATAGAACAAAGTGTAATAATTATAGAGAACCAAATAAAGGGAAAGCAATTAATGATTAAAGAAATTTTGACGAGAGCTGGTGAATTATCAGTCGGTGGAAAAGAATTCCGAAACAACATGAGAATATTACACAAATACGAATGTGATTGTCCAGATGAAATCAATTCTCCTTTTCACAAAAAAATAAATCCAAATTGGATTGCGAGGAAAACATCTGTAAATAATGAAGAGGAGCAGACCGACGAAGTATCTAATGATTTGTATGCACCTGATGTTGGTGAATATTTGATGAAACATTTTG
>NW_025404396.1:0-4342 GCF_020080835.1 Cotesia glomerata
CTAACAATAAATTATTAATTATTTTTATTACAGAAATTATTAATAATTTTTTATCAGATTATTGTTAGTAATATACAAATGTCGGTTTAGATTTAAAAATTATATCATACCTTTAATTGCATTCACAATTTTTGGATCGAGTGCTTGATATTTTTGTGCCTTTTCATCCGTATTTTTTGATTCTCCTCCTTTGTAGTTACTAATTAATAATACTTCAGGAGAAAATATTGAAACAAGTAATGAGGTTGCCATTGATGTAAATGAATTTTTTCTTTTTGCATCTCTCCACTGATCATCAGTAATGAAAACATTCGATCCTTCGTACCCGAGTTCCTGTTATTTTAATATTAATATAAAAATAATTTTATTGATTTAAATAATTATAGTAGCACAACTTGTTATTTGATAAGATTAAAATTCATTTTTAATTATGTTCTTATTATTAAGACTAAATTATACATACGTACCACTTTTTTTTCTTTTGTTTTAAATTTTTTAGTTTTGGATGAAGAAACACCTGCTTCTTGAGGAACTCTATAACATTGTTTCATTTTTGCCAGTGCTACAAATAAAGTAGAATTGTATTTATGATTTTTTATTAAGATTTTTCAATTTTCATAGTTATACCTTTCTCTAAATCTTCTTTGGTTATAAATTGCGGAGCCTCACTGGATGTTGATGGATTTTGAAAACCTCCAAGTTGCTGACTTACGGAACTCTTCTAGGTGACAAAATAAAATTCATCATTTAATCATTTTTTTTTTTTTTTTTTATAACGTAAAGTAAATTATTAAAGTAAAAAAATATTTCCCTTAGTAACTTTATAACTACTCACAGCTTACACATGCAATATTTATTTTATTCTAAGACACTTACAGCACCTGTCAAATTTGATGTACTTGTTGTATCATCTTCTTTTTTATCTGCGTCAGAGTCTAATGAAAATCTTAATTTTTTCCTAGCATTTTCATCATTTTCACGGTTTTCAGGCTCAAGAGTATCATTATTAACGATCTCAACTTCTTCTTCATGTAAGACCTGAATGTTTTCTTCATCAAAAATTTGAATTAATAATGATTCAGGTTTAGGAGAAGGCCCGGGTGACTTGATGCCCTCAAGAGCTTCAAGTTTTTTCTCTAAAGCTGGTATTGAATATAAATAATTAAATATTATTTAATGATTATGTCCTTATACTGAAATACATAGTTTTATTTTTTAAATAATACACAAAATTCTTACGAGAAATGTCAACAATTATGGCATTGTAACATTTCCAACCACCTAAAGGCTCTTTTACCGTATCTCTCCACTCAATTACATATTCAGTTTTTGGATCGTGGTTTTCATCCAAAAAATTATTAACATCGAAATCTTTTATATGACGTATATCTATGCCAGATGTTATTTTCTTATCATCTTCTCCTCTTATCCACTTCACCAAGGCCCACCATCTATCACTAAGAAATCAAATTTTTTAATTGATTAATTTTATCCATAAATTTACGGATTGAAAAACAATCAAATTAAATTTCTATAAGAGAAAAATAATCTTCTCTATAATTTAAGATATAATTTCAATAGTAAAATTAACAAACATCTGACAGTGAGTATAATTTTTCTTAGAAAACAAATTATTTATAAAAAAGTTTTTAAAAATTTTTAAAAACTTTTTATTTTTTTACACACTTTTTTTTAAATATTTTGTAACCATATTTATTTATTAAATAAAATTAAAAAATTATCAGAATTTTAATAGCCCAGCGGTATATATATTTATTTAATAGAATATAAAATAAATAATAATAATTGTTATAATTATAAAAAATATTTCAAGCAACGTATTAAGGTTATCATATGAAATTTTAACTGATATTTATTGTTTTTAGCTAATTTATCATTACTAAAAGACATTAGAATCTAGCTTACTAGATTCTAGCTTACTAGAATCTAATGGTGAAACAAGAGTTCCGTATAGAATCCTTTTCAATGCCATGAAGTAGTCATGAATAAATGACGGCACGATTATTTGAAATCCTAACTAGTAAAAAAATAAAATCGCCAACAAAATTTTCGTCTCATAAAATTTACAACAATAAGTACTTATTGATGTAAATTTTATGACGAAAATATTTTTGGCGAATTTATTTTCTTTCTAGTGAGGATTTAAAATAATCGTGCCGTCATTTATTCATGACTATGGCATTGAAAAGGATTCTATACGGAACTCCTGTTTCACCATTAGATTCTAGTAAGCTTCGTTACAAAAGTAATTTTGATTCTTAATATAAAACAGGATTCTATATGGACTTTCTGTTTTCCTATTAGATTTTACTAAGCTCTGTTAAAAGATTAATAAATAATGTATTTGAGAATTTTTCTTTTTGTTTTTCAAATAATCAAATATTTTAAATAGTTAATTGCACTTACACCGGACTTAAAAATGAGTATACGCAACGTTCATATCCACGTTCATGAAAAATAAAGACAATTTCATTATTTCTTTTAATCTTAAACAAAAAATCTTTTGCTAAAGTGTTGTTTTAATCCGTCTCAACCTTCGAATAGAATATGACATTAAAGTTAGCAGTCACTTTACCATTTTTTTTAACAAACAAGTTTGTTCGAAAAATTTATCTTGAAAAAATTACATGTTTAATTTTTTTAAATTTCTACATGTCGATTTTTTTTCCTAATTTTTTTTTTTAATAATTTATTTGTTGCCTAAATTCTTAAAATTATTCAATGTCTGCTAAATTAATTTTCATGAATAAAATTTTATTGTTTTTTTTTGAGCTAGTAAAATTTATTGTTTAAATTTTTAATTTTCAATCATTGCGTTGCTCATTGACTGCTTAATTCAATTGCAATCATGTTCAAGCATTTCTATGTGAGCAGCTTTCTACATGAAGTTCCATCTTGAATACATTGGATCCTGAAATTTACAAACTTCTTGTGCATTTTGAAATTTCCGAATATTTAATAATTAATTATAATATTAAAATATCATTAAATATTCGCGAATTTCAAAATGCACATGAAGTTTGTAAATCTTTTCAATGGGATCCAATGTATTGTAATGGTAGAACAGGAACTTCATATAGAAATCTGCTCAATCCGATATCTTGCAATTGTTTTATTAAGCATGAAGTCAATGAAACGTAATGATTGAAAATTAAGCGTATAATTTAAACAATAAATGAGTTTTTACTAGCTCAAAAAATAAAAAAAAAAAAAAAAAAAAAAAAACAATAAAATTTTATTCATGAAAATTAATTTAGCAGACATTCAATAATTTTAAGAATTTAGATAACAAATAAATTATTGCAGAAAAAATTAAGAAAAAAAATCGACATGTAGAAATTTAAAATAATAAAAAATGTAATTTTTTTAAGATAATTTTTTCGAACAAATTTGTTTGTTAAAAAAAATAAAAAAATGGTAAAGTGACTGCTAACTTTAATGGCATATTTTATTCGAAGGTTGACACGGATTAAAACAACTTCAACAAAAAATTTTTTGTTTAAGATTAAAAAAAATTAATTACTAACAATATTTGATTACTTTAAACACAAAAAGAAAAATTCTCAAATACATAATTTATAACTCTTTTAACAGAGCTTACTAAAATCTAATAGGAAAATAGAAAGTCCATATAGAATCCTATTCTATGTTAAAAATCAAAATTATTTTTGTAACGTAGCTTACTAGAAACTAATGGTGAAACAGGAGTTCCGTATAGAATCCTTCTCAATAATATTAAAATTAACCGACGTTCGTAATTATTTTTCATAATTTACTTTTATTATTATTATTAATACTAGCTGACCCGGCAAACGTTGTTTTGCCATATAAATAATTTCCTAGTAATTTCTAGTGTAGACAAAAAATAGCTTACTTATTGTAAGTATGTATGTATGTTAGAATGTGTATATTGTATGTATGTAAGAATGTGGTATATGCGTGAAATAAGCATGGAGCGCTGTGAACGATGAGGGAATATAAAAATAACAAAAGGCAAACATTATTTTTAAGTTATTATAATTTATTCCTTAAAATTATATATCATTAATTAAACAATTACGACAGTAAATTGGCTACTATTAAACAATATCAATCTCTTAATGCTATAGCGTGAACAATATTTTTGTTAGTCCATCTTTAGCTAAACACAAACAAACTGGAAGTGGTTTACCTTAAACTCGAGAGCACATGCCACGTATAATTGTCCGTTAATGAAAAACATGGTGTTCTCAAATCTAAATCCCACAAACAGACATCCGTTTGACCTTTGGGATTTGTTGGATAGTCATTGCAAATGCCAATCTAATCGGAAACTGAATAT
>NW_025404397.1:0-4342 GCF_020080835.1 Cotesia glomerata
CCATACGAAGTTGCCGATGCTCAACAATTTCCGTTCATTGGCCAAGGCACGGCTACTAATGCTCGGCCAAGTATCGGCGTTTTGTATCGGCCTAGCATCGGTAAACCATCGGCTTTAATGTTTGGCCAAGCATTGGCGATTTGTACTGGCCTAGTATAGGTAAGCCATCGGCTACCGCACGATATTTATTATAATATAATGGTATGTGATTTGATTATCAGCCATTGCTTGGCCGATGCTCTAGCTAATTTTTTATTACACTTGAAAACAATTAATACGTGTTAGTCATTACTATGTTGTATTATTGTTTTAATTTAACGTTTGACCAAATTATAAACTAATATGTACTAAAAATTAGTAAATCAATTTTTAAAAAATATCTTACGAGATTTTTTTAGGAGAAAACACCAATTTAAATTATTAACAATGTTTTTTTTTTTATAAATATTATATTGATCATTTTTTAGTTTTTAATAAACATTTTTATTATTTAACAAGCTCTATTAAGACAAATCAACATTTGTTTTCACTAAAACAGATTTAATAAGTAATGAATATTTTTTTCGAGGACTTTTTCGGATAAATTCTCCTTTACACACCCAATCAATTAAACCTATTTCTTTTAGTATTAAAAAAAAATATTTTAGCAAGTGAAAACTAATGATTTTTAATAAATGATTTATTTACTTACAAATAGATTTATGAACATACATAAAAATATACAAATAGGCAAATATATATATTTATTTACTAATAAATAACTTATTTTTAATTAATTTTGAACTTCTTGCTTAAAAATGAAGTTTTAAAAAAATTAGGAAGTTATTTTTATGGTTAAAATTCTAGAAATTGTTCAATTATGAAATAAATAGAAAAATTCTTACCAATCAAGTTAACTCAACTATAATATCGAGAAAAAATTGATTGTTGAACATTGAAATGATTAAACTAAGAACACCACACTCAGATCAGTTAGCAGCGTTTTGACACCGTTTCGCTCGAGACTTCCACGCAGACGGACCAGCTTCAAATCCCTTCACATCCAAATTTTTTCAGAATTAACTTCTATCAACCAGTAGTCCATCACCTCATAATAATAATAATTCTGAAAATAAACAACGAAAAAAAATTTTTTAATTATTTTACCTGGTAAATTTGATTTTTTCGCCTATGCTTACCGATGCTCGGCCAATGCTTGAGTTACTATGTGTTTGGCCGATGCTCAGTCGTTTTATATCGGCTGGGTGTTACCATCCGATGCTCCCCAGTCTACCAACGATATTTCACGATACTTCGGCCGATACTTAAAGATCGGTTACCAGTCTTGGCCCAGTATCGGGCCGATCTTTCATTTTTGTATGGGCACATGGGTAATACAGGGACTGTAACATTCCGTTACAAGTTTTCTCTAATTATCGTTATTAAACACAATGTAAATAAGATTCTATCAAAACTAAAATGTTGAATAAGCATTTATCAAGATTATTTGTTGGGCCTCTATACTTTCACGCATCATTTAATGAATGAGTTCAATTTATTTTGAGAAGTGTAAAAGAATACTGCTTGGTATACATAGCACCACGAAATAGTGAATAGTCACTGCTTCAATTTCAGAGAAATGAAAAGTTGTGCCCTGTAGAGGATTCTTCGATGACATTAATGTAATGTAATTTATTGAATGGCCGTAGGACACAGTCCCTTTGACAGCCAAAAGATACAAAATAATATACAAAGTGTGTGCATTAATATATATCAAATTAACAAAATCAGAACAAAAATTATGCAAAATAAGTTAAACAGTAATGTTTTTAGTATTAGGTCTCTCATCATCAGTAAAAACGATCTAAAATTCTTTTCTTAATATAGTAACTAATAAATTCTATATAGAAATGAAATGTTAAGAATGTAATGTATGACAATATCACAAATCGGTAGATCACAAGAGCACTTCACAGCACAGTCAGCAAGCTCCATACTGTAAGTTTCCTCTAAACTCCTACGACTTCAGCCTTCTTTCAAATTGCAGCAGATGATTATAACAGCCGCTTTTTAAATCTCACCCAGGGTTGCAGCAGTCGAGATAGCAGGCGGCAGAGAGTTCCAGAGACACCTCCAAGCACCAGAAAAGAAGTTTTTGTACATAGACGTACGCGGAATCGGCGCCGGTAGTGTAATCAGGTCCCTGTTGTTGTCTCGGTGCCTCATAATATTGTGGTTCATTCTAATATTCTTGCCTTAGCAGAGGGATTCTTATTCAGCAACCAGTATTCCGTAAAAATACAGCCGATCAAGTACAACCGGCGATGTTCAGAGGCGATGAAGCCACCTCGAGTTCAAGTCGGGGCCGGGCTTACTATGCGCACCAAGGGGTCTCCGCAGCACAAACCTTACACAGTTATTCAACATCACTGTTAGTTTTTTCTCAAGACCGAGACTGAGGTTTTTGTAAGTACAACAGCACAGTAGTCAAAAAATTGGTAACACTAAGCTGGTGATTAGTTGCCTCTTAAGTGCCACATTCAGATCAATTTGTGGATTGAATAAAATAATAATAAATAAATATATTATTATTATTATTACTATCTAATTTTGTAACAGGTCTGTTTTTGATCTACAGGCGATCAAAAACCGACTAAAAAATTATGCAACGTTTTGGTCTGTTTCTTTGACCTTGATGCGATCAAAACCAGTTAAATGATTGTGACAAAAAAGTCTGATTTTGGTTTTGAAAACAATAGAAAAACAATTTGGTATTATAACATTGCAAAATGATTCTGAAATTGGTCTTGAACTTGGGAATAGTACGGGCAAAAACAGATTAAATTCTTATATAAAATGCCAGATCTCACATAATAAAATTAAATTGAATGAAAAATATTAAAAATTTTTATTAATCATAAAACAGACTAAATTTTTTTGACCCCGGTTCTACTTCCTTTTTATAAATTTCCACTTATAAAATATTTATAACAATTCGACATCAGCACTTCAATGCTTTTTTACGATTAAATGAATTTTACCGAGTTGAAAAAGTTAACTTAAATGAACTTAACTGCTATATTAAAACAATTGATGTTAGCTCATCTAAGTTCATTTCTTTAACTCGGATTTTGTTAATCACTCTTTTCTTATTTTAAATTTATTAATTATGTAAATGTTATTTTCAAGATTTAAATTAATTTGGTTTTCTATTAAAGCGTATTTTTTATTTTTTCTAAAACTATCATTTTGAAAACTATAATTTATTTTTCCTTGTTTTTTTTTTTTTTGGAACTCGAGAAATCTCAATGTAAGTTGTTATGTACGTTCGCTTCTTCTACTTTCTTCTCCTCTCTACAAGACTTTGTCTCCCTACTACTTTACATCAGAAAAATGTAGACGACCTCGTCTACTACACGGAAAGAACAATAACCCACTGTACATCCTTGTATATATAGTATACTCCGTGGTATTTGTAGTGAAAAAAAATTTCAGACTATTGTCAATATCCTTCAAAGTATACTAAATTATTTTTGGACTGTACTCAGTGAAGTCTCCGATTTAATCGATTAATTTTTCTGGTTATATCGCGTAAAACTTCACGGGATATAATCTGAAAAATTATTTCATGTAAATTAAATTATACTCGGTTGAAATTTGGATTATGCCCACGGTGACTCCGCCATTTTTTTTTCTAGGGCCTGCGCGTAAAGTGCTGTTTATAATTTGTGAGTTATAGTCAATCAGCATATTGGACATTAATTAAAATATAATCAGTGAATTATATGAGTGTGTGACTATTTATATATTTTGATATGTAAAAATATTTTTTTCTTAGCCTAACATTTTTAAGTTCGAAAAGTCTAAGAAAAGAAAAAAAAAGAAAAAAAGAAAAAAATCACTTTGATTAATGCATAAATTAACATTATAAATTTTTTAATCATAAAAACTTACCCTTTAATCTTTGATAAATTTACGATATGTATTATTGTAAAAATTGCACAGAAATTCAGCTACCGAACACTCTTTGTACAACCGAGTTACAGCACCGGAACAATGAGAAATTAATATATTATATTCGTTTTTCTAGTCGAACTATACCGAGCCTAATTACGTTCAGAAGTAAGTCATTAGGTTTTCTGTATAGACTGTTCATCACCTGGCGCCTAAGTAATTGTCAACTAAGTTAAAAGATCATTTGGTCTGCGTAATGCGATATTATCTTTGTCAATCTACGGTTGTCCGTGATTTAAACCATGTACTTTAAGATGAACTGATTCATGGCATTTTTAAAATACTAACATATTTCTGAAAATATCAACTTTTGTATTTATCGTTTTTGAATAAAAATTATCTTTCTGAG
>NW_025404398.1:0-4342 GCF_020080835.1 Cotesia glomerata
CTAATTATAAGAATAATTATTTGTAGAAAAATAACAAGAATAATATTAAGAACATCGTAACAAAGAAAATAAAAACATATGGAATAACTTCTGAATATTATAGAATGGTCACTGAGAGGAAAATAAAATATAATATCTTCGAGTGAAAAGCTATAAAAAGAGAAAACTAAAATCTTAAATAACAAATACATCTTTTGTTTCTTAGGAGACTCTAGCAAAAATAAGCCATACAATTTACGACTTTGAATAAAGGACTTTATTATCCTAGGCTAAACTAAATATTCCCTTTTTTATGGCTTTTCTTCTAACCAGGCAACGACTACGACGCCATGTGTTAAACACATGGTTAGTTTCACTCTTCCGAGAGAAAATTAAGCGAAGGCGTCACTTTTACTTTTGAGTCCCACTCTTGTAGAAATCGTCCAATTAGAAATCATTCTTATAATAAATCCAACCCTAAAGCTAAAATCTCCCCTCTAAAATAAGTTATTAACTCGATGTAAAACTTAGGAAAATTAAGATATAGCAGTAAGCAAGGAACTCCTGTATATGAAACATCTTACAATATATCCCATATAACTTGCATATAAAATCTCATCATTCATAATACCGAATGCCAAATCCTCATCCTAACTAGTATAAATTAATAATAATATTAATTATTATTCACGAAAGTCCGTAACAGGAATACTTTCGTATTCTTTAGCGAATTTTAAAGAGCCCGCCGATCTGAGCCGAATCTAACTATAATATTGAGACATCTACAGCAGTAAAAACTTACTAAACATCGGATCAGATCATAACAATATTAACCGTAACTGCTGGAAGTCAACACTTACTGAGAAAGCGCTGGCTATCAGGGTCCATAGTATAACCGTTTTTTTTTCTCATTGAAAAAGCCCTCTGTGACTTATTAGAGGTTATGTTAATGTAAACACAACTCGGTTGAATACACAGTGTAAAAGGTATTTGATATAAAATACATATTAAAACGTAATTTAAAATATTTATTCAATAGTTATTAGATGGTTATGTCTAGATATTAATATTAATTAAGGTATCATATTACAAATTAATTATGAGTGAAAAACGGAAAATATTAGTATGTGGCGATGTTCAAGGAAATTTACGATTGTTATTTTCAAAAGTCGAAAAAATAAAAAAAAAAAGTCCTCCATTTGATTTACTGTTCTGTATTGGAAATTTTTTTGGTGAAAATAATAGCCAATTAGAAGAATACAAGAGTGCAAAAGCTAAAATTCCAATCAAAACATTTATTATTGGGCCTAACCGAACTTCAGACTTGGGACATTATCTAAACTTGGAAAGCTCCGAAATTTGTCCTGATTTAATATATTTAGGCAAACGTGGATTATATATTACAGATTCAGGTCTAAAAGTAGCGTATGTCAGCGGTATTGATGAACCAGAATCAACGTTACCTAAAGAAATTTTATTGACCGAGAACGACGTTACTTCAGTGAGAAATACATGTTTGAAAAATCAACCCAATTTTAGAGGAGTTGATATTCTATTGAGTTCCCAGTGGCCCATAGATGTCAATCGCCTTGATTCTACGAATCAAAAACTTCATTTTCGTGGTTCGAAGCTGATTGCATGGTTAGCTGCCCAAATTAAACCGAGATATCATGTATGTGCTTTGGAAGAAAGTTTTTATGAACCACCTCCTTACAGGTAATTGATACACATATTACTCTTTTTAGATTTGTTGTGATTGGCTTTTTCTTCTATTTCTTAATATTTTACTACGTGGTAAAGTAAGACTAGTGGTTCAAATGATTAACGTCAATTTTTCTTTTTCAGAAACAAATCAATAAATGGAGAAAATATTGAAATTGCTACAAGATTTGTTGCTTTGGCACACATAACAAATACAGAGAAGAAAAAATGGATTTATGCTCTGAATTTAATTCCTATTGATCGTATGCGCTTAGTAGATTTAGCGACCAAAACAACCGATGAAAAGCCTTTTCCTTATCCTACATGGACATTAAATTCAGATTGTTTTAACAGCGACAGTGATATGAAGCCACGTCAATATTTTTATGGCTTAAAACCAAATGAAAATAAACGTTCATCAGAAAACTCAAAAGGTACAAAAAAAATGAAAATAGAATTCGACCAAGCAAAATGCTGGTTTTGTTTATCAAGCCCACAAATTGATAAACATTTAATTGTATCGATTGGCGATCAAGTATATGTGGCTTTGGCAAAGGGTGGATTAGTAGATGATCATTTACTAATTTTGCCTGTAAGTCATCATCAGAGTTTAGTAGCATTACCGGAAAAAATCGAAAAGGAAATTAATAAAACAAAAGACATATTAACTCGTTATTATTCTTATATTGGAAAAGTACCAGTATTTTTTGAACGAAATTATAAGAGTTCTCACTGTCAGCTACAAGTAATACCTGTGAATAAAAATTTAGAACCATATGTAAAGTCAACATTTCAGGTAATTAAGTCGAACATTTTTTAACTAAGTGTTATCGTGTAATAATGTTCATATTAATTTTTTCTTTCTTCCAGGAAATTGCGAAGATTGAAAATATTCAATTTTCAACAATAAATTCTAGTCTTAAAGAAGTTACTTCACCTGGTGAAACGTATTTCTATGTTCAGCTTCCGAGTGGTGAACAACTATTCCATAAAATTGCAAAGAATTTTCCATTACAATTCGGTCGACAGGTTTTAGCCAGTCGAAAAATATTGAATTTAAATGACAGAATCGATTGGAAAACTTGTGAAATGAATAAAGATGAAGAAATCAAAATTGTTACTGAAATTAGAAAAAATATTCAAACTTATCAACTTGATCTTTAAAATATGAACATTTTACAAAGCTGTAAAAAAAAAAAAAAAAAAAACAAATCAGAGTTTTAATTTTTATAAAAATATGTTCTATTGATATGAATGTAGATCGTGTAGTATTCTTTTTTATATATATTTTTATAGCTTTATCAGGTAATAAAGATTTGATAAATTTATATTTTAAAAGTTGTTGATTGTTTTGGAATTTCGTAAAAAATGGTGAAATAACTTGAAATTTATCTCAAAAAAAAAAAATTTGAAAACATTTTTCTTTTTGGTTTGTATTTTTTAAATATCTTTGAAATCATTCGACCAATTTAATTATAAATTTAATAAAATGAGTCTCACTTTTTTTGACTCGTTTACCGAACAGAATAATGGTTATTCAACACAAGCTGTCTTGCTTGCTGTTATTAGTAATTTATGGAAAAATTAGGACATTGTTATGCCTCCATCTGATGGATATCAACTTATTTTGCATGAAAATTTACCAACTGTTGTCTATTCGCCCGAGAGTATTAAAATATTCGGTTTCAGCGCGGTAAAGGAAACTTAATTTAATAAAATAAAATTCGAAAAAATTTCATTTTTATAATTATCAGCACTATCTTAATTTTCTATTTATTAATTAATTCAATTGGTCAAACTTTAACATACATGATTTCAAGTTTATAAAAATTAGCTTTTAGCGGTTTGAGCTCTGGAGGAGGTGTCGTTACATAGTTTTCCCCTTAGAGTATAAAATACTTTTATACTCTTTGGTCTTTTTGATGAGCTTCAAACATTCTTCTCTCAACCATAGCTCTCGTACGTGCATTCACTCTAGTACGTACATAAATACACGTATTTCTACTACACATGATCTTTACACTTTAATATATAATGTTTTCAATTAAATTCACATATATTTATTTATATTATGAAGCATTAATATTCGTATTTTTAAAATTAGATTAAACATTATTATTTCTGTCAATCTATAATCAAGTTTTCTCTAAAACTGTGAAACAGCTTAATTGTTTACATAAAAGAAAAATATCATCTAATAGTATTATTTTATAAAATCTTTTTCTTATAACATTAATTGTTAATTAATTATAAATTGGATACAAAATATGAATTGATAATTAATTTTAATTTATTTTATTAAAATATTCTCCAAAAGTAAGTTTAACAAAAATATGTTATTTAACAATCTTATTGTAGTTACATATTGCTTACGTTAATATTTAGTCGTTGAAATAGTTCATAGAATTTTCTCACATCTGTAAGGTAAAGGGCCCAATAGCGGAACGACGAAGACCGTGTATCAGTATTTATTATTTTAAAATTATACAGGCAACTTTGAAAAAGAAATAATTTAATAGATCGGTTGAAACAAACATTTAGTTGTGTGAAAAAAAAATTGAAATATAAGTTTAATCAAAGTTTAATAAATCCGAACAAAAACAGTTTCACTGTAAAAAATTGCGCCAAGTCCACGTTCATAAAACTCATCTCAATAACATTT
>NW_025404399.1:0-4339 GCF_020080835.1 Cotesia glomerata
GAATCCGAAAGCGATTCCCAAACACACACACACACACACACACACACACACATACACACATACATGTTATTTACATACATGCACACAGACAGACACCATCTGCGGGAATAGTCAGGGAAGTTTTCTAGGATCTCGAAACGTCGAGATTTGATGAAAACTCGATTTTCGTAAAACTGGGCTGAAAACAATAACTTCCCCATTTTTGTAAATCTTCGATTTTCTTAGCGGGAAGTTGAAAAAATTTCAAAAAACCAAAAAAAATCGGGAAAATTACAGTTATAAATATGAGAAAAAAATCTATTAAACACGATTGTAAATGACTTGGATGCATTTTCATCGATGGAATAAACTATAAGTTATGACTACAAGTTACTTTGCTTCGTTGAATATTGGCGAAGTGGAAAAAAAGAATCGGAGTATAAATTCTGTTAAACAAGAGTTTAAAAGTGCTGAATCAACCCGACAGTTGCGGCGATAGGCACATCAAATAAAACCAGGGAGAAAAATATAGAGAAAGAATAACTAGAATTTAGGATTATACATTAGAAAAAATTCAAAGCTGCTCTAGATGCTGGTATGATAATGCACGATTTTAGACTTTACAAAAAATGGGCTTTACAAGCTCAAAAATTATTAGAATTTGATGATTTTCGGTTTCAAGAGTGGTTGTTAGATTTAGAAAAGCAAGCTCATCAAATTGTTTCAAGAAAAATAAATAAATTTGTAACATCGAAAACTATTAAGATGAAAAACTCTAATGGAAAAAATCGAAAAGAATTTGTTAGAAGTGTAAAAAGAAAACTGCAATTTATAGTCTGTCAAATACTTTTAATTCTAACCAAAAGTGGTTTCAATTATAAATGCACTCAGGAAAAAGTGTAGCGGCCTTGAAGGTGACAAACAGGGTTCAATGCTTGGTACAGTCAGTTTCTTCTACAACTCATATTTACACGATACAACCTCAACTATCTCTGCAGATGAAAAGCTTTCTTTTTCTCCATTATTTCTGGTTTTAAAAGAACCAGAGTGGAAAAACTTGGTCCAGTGGTTGAAACAACACTGTTCAAAAATAAATAATGTTTATGTAGTCTTAGTCAAAATCTGGAAAACCTCACATTAGTTAAGTAATTGGCTTAAATACCGATAGAATAAATTTCCTTTTGTAAATATAATTCTTTTAAAATAAATTTTCAAACCACTGCTTTTATTTTCATATTTATTTTTAGACCACTTTTAAAAACTTGGCATGAAAAATGTTTTTCTCTCCGATTGTTGGTTCAAAAGAATTTATTATTATTGGATTCGTGGACTGGACACTATCCAGAAGCTGTAACTGTTGTTAAACCCTCGTGATAAAAATTTGGAAATAATGATCATACTAAAGGAACAATTGGAAATATTCAGCCGCTTGATGTTTTCGGATTCAGAATATGGAAAAACTTCGTTAAAAATTTAAAAATTGTGTTCTATGAAACTTCTACCAGAATTTTGAGCTCAAAGAGCTTAAAAGTATAGAAAAGATATCTTTTCGAGCTTGGAGAGCTCAAAACAACACATAGATTTTATTTTGAGCTCGAAGAGCTCAAAGACTTCGCAGATGCAATTTCAAGCGCCCAGGTATTAACGGAATTAGCGGGAAGTTGCAGGGATGGTCTTTAGGGTCAACCGTTTTCCCTAATTTTTCGATCAATATCATAAATGTTGTGAACATATAACAAATGAAAATGGTCACACATTTCATAAACGTTATTAATAGAATGAAAAGATGAATAAAGTTTTCTGTATTACCTTATATTAATGTAAAATAATCCCTGATGACTGTTTCTAGCGAACTCGCTTTCAGAGATAAAATATTATGTTATATCCGGGGAGACAAAAGAACGTTTAATTTAGTTGTGTGTATTGTTTTCATGAAAAAATCTATAACGGAAAGCAGATAAAAAAATTATTACTGCTGATAAGTGTAGATAAAAGTAAATTATCAATGAAGAAGATGATTTAAATCTTATTTTTAATTTTCCATAATTAATAAAAACACTTTATTTCCTATATTTTTGTGAGCTCTTTCGATTGTTGTTAGTCCCGTTGAAAAATAATAAGTAGTTTTTTTTTAATTACACACTTTTGTCACTTTTATTGCTTATAAAAACTCTTTGATATTAATGTTTATAAAAATCCATTTATACATCGTTTTCCTCATCATTTTTCATATAGATTATATGACCTCCTTTGGGCATTTACCCAAAAAATATTGACTGCAAAAAAATGTTATTTTGAAAACATGCAATTAACCACTTAAGGGGTCAACTTTTGAGGGTTGATTTCAAGCCCCTAAAAAATGTTTTTTTTTTTTTCGCCGATAAAGAAAAATCCGTGTCTCCTTGAAATTTCGGAAGCGTAAGAATAATATATTTCAGCGGCATTTGAGGAAATCGGAGGCGGACACCGCTGGGAACCCTTTTCCTTGTAAGTCAGGAATTTTTAAAAAGAATGAGATCTAACATCTACTATCATCGTCAAATAAACTTTTCAATCCCTTTGTATTTGACACAAATTCGGTATTTATAATATCTCAAAAAGCAAGAGTAGACACGATTTTATTTTTTGATTTCCAGTTTCATCAGTAATGGTCTTTAACATGCGTCAGGGATTGTATAAAGGCTACGATAGGGCTTTTTGTATAAGAATGAAGTCAACGTTGAGCAAAAAAGTAGGATGTCATTTTCATAAGTCTCTCAGTGGACTATCGAGTAAGTATATCTTTTCTTCAAGTAATTTCTGAGAGGAACATTTGGAAGTTTATAATAAATATAAGAATACATAAAAATGTATTATCTCGACATATATTTATAATGGTAATATGCCAGTCCGGGTATCCTCAACTTCCTTATCCTTTAGAGTCTAGAACGCTTTTACAGGCTTTTTCGTAGTAATTTCCTCGTGAAAAATTTTCTGATCAGACTATATCAGGCCTCGATATAAACCAAAATCCATATCGAGGCCTGATATGAAATCGGCCATATCAGACTATATATGCCCTGGATATAAGTATATCAGACTATATACCCGCCTGGGTAAGAAAAAATTATATATCATTATATTACATAATTATAAATGAAAAATGGCCCTATATAATTAGGGTATAATTAGCTATAATTATATATATATAATTATTTCCATAGGAAAAAATTTATATCGGCGCGAGTGGGAATCCGAACCGTGGACCTACCGCTTGAAAGACTTAATTCACTCACCCGTTTACCTAAGAGACTTACTTGGAGAATAAAGTTTATTATAACTACAAAGTAATGCAAATCGTATACATGATCGATTCGTAGTGAACAAAATTTTTATCTAATTCTTATAAATTATTAACTGTCAATATTTATATATAATAATAGTATCTATTGTAACAGGTTGATCTGTAAGCGCCACCTGTTAATAATATTTTTTAATTCGAATTTTAATTTGAAAATTTGAGTTTTTTATAGTCCACTGGTTGGATTCGCCGCACCGAGTCGCCCTCACGTAGAAAATCCGAACGAAACTCGATTGCGCGCAGGGAAACAAAATTTATTGCGATAATAAACAATTGAATTTTAGTAAAATAAATGTGAGTTATAAGTTAGATTTAAGTTAGTTTAAGTATTGTAAACTGGTACAAAAGACGATGGCCACGAACCCGTGAAAGGGAAGACAACGAGAATCATCGACGTGGGATAATCTTCAAGATCATCATCGACTGGAGAGAGGCTGTTCCAGAATAAGAACAAGACGATGGACTACTTGGAACATTGAGTGAGCAAGCGGCGCAAAACATCGAGAAGTTGGAAAGCGAGGGCTGTCGAGCGTGCCAATGCTCCAGCCAATACATCAATTGACACGTCGATATCGGAAAATTGGACATACAGCGCCATCTCTGGAGTTTAAAACGTCCACTCACATAAATTTGTCACGATGTAGTGCAAAAGATTTTGGAGTATTGTTAGTTGTTGTGTTTGGCGAATTGAAATTCGACGATAAATTGACCAAGTTGTCAATTATTTGCAAACTGTTAAAAATACATACATACATACATACATACATACATACATACATACACATGCATACATGCATATATGCATGCATACATACATACATACATACATACATACATACATACATACATACATACATAAGTTATTACATACATACATACATACATACATACATACATACATACATACATACATATATTATTACATACATTATTACATACATACATACATACATACATACATACATACATACATACATACATACATACATACATACATATATACAGTGTAGTAGACCCCAT
>NW_025404400.1:0-4327 GCF_020080835.1 Cotesia glomerata
CTCCTTAAATAAATTCTAAGCGATATTTCTTAATTAAATTCTGTCTTGAAAATTCCTAACTAAAATTAATTTATTATAGCCAACAGGCCTATAATAAATTACTAATAAATTCTTTATCAATAAATTAACAATTTATCCATTAAATATAAAAGTTCAGCGACAAAACTAACTACTTGACCTTGACAATAAAAACTAAAGTACGAATTCTTTAATATAAAAATGACCGCTTGAGAAATTAAATTTAATTATTTCAGCCTCTTAATTAAATCAATAATCAAATCTGGTCTACAATAATCGAAAATACCTGGAGACTCAATTATTGTTTTATTCAACGACGACTGATACTCCGATACAACTTGGCGGGCTTAGCTGCTTGGCGTCTTGTCGTCTTGAACCAGGGTGCGGCAGGGTTGTCCAATTCCAAAAATGCCCTGATAACTTCCTCTGCAGTTGCTCTTTATTCTCGACGTCCAAATTTGCACCCTATTGACTTAAACTGATCTCAACAAGGTCACTAATTCACAAGGACAAAAGGCCACTGGCTTCCAGAAGGGAAAAAGCCTCGATGTCCCTCCTGTCGGCTCTTTTATAACCCTCCAACTCCGGCTCTCGAACTTTCCTATTGTTATGCCCCGATTTATTTTACGGGGACTATAGTGGGGACTTTAGATTAGCACGCCCGGTGACAAGTCGAAACTACTTGTCAAAAATCGAAAGGTAAGGGAAAGCCCTGATCTACCGTGCGTTAATTAAGTGGTCGATAATGACCCCGGGAAGTTCGATTTTCCCTGTTACATTATTAATATTTTATTGATTAACCAGAATAAATCGACCATCGATACTCTCTCATGTCCCTTGAAAAAACCTCTGACTTAGTCTACCCTGATAGCCACAGATTCAGACCAACCAAGATCGTGTAAGATAGTTGCCACCAACTTAGCGACAACTTTGCAGGTCAACTTTCGAATTTGTAACTGTTGGCGCCAAGTTGGCTACAAGTTTCTGAGAAAAAGAGACCAATCTACTGCCGCAATATGTCACCAAATTTCTTGAGAAACTTATCGTCAACTTGGTGTGAAAAGTTTCAGAGCAACTTTTGCCGACAACTTGGTGACAACTTGGTGAACAAGTTGACACCAACCGAGTTACTTTCAAGAGTTGCCGCCAAGTTGGTGACAAGTTGCGGCAGTAGATTGACAGAAAGTTGCGGCCAACTTGGCTATCAGGGTAATTATAATAATCACTATCTTATACATTAGCCAGAATTAATCAGCTTTTAAACATCTTTTGACCCGTCCAAGTTAATAATTTTTCAATTTTACTAATAAAAATTAATATTTTTATTAATTAACATAGATAAATAAGCCATCGATACTCTTTCGTTTTCTTTAAGTCGACCTATGAATTATTTTGATAATTATAATTAATTTTTCATCAATTAACCAAAATAAATGAGTGATCGATACTCTCTTCTTTCTTCTAAGTCGACCTATAACGGATTTTAATAATAATAATTAATATTCTATCAATTAGCCAAAAATAAATGGGCGATCGATACTATTTTGTTTCCGTTACTTCAACCCGTAGCTCATTTTAATGATAAAAATAACTATTTTATTTATAAACCGGAATAAATCAGCAGTTAAACATCTTTTCATCCGTCCGAGTTGATAATTTATTAATTTCAGTAATAATTATTGATATTTTACTAGATAACCAAAATAAATGAGCATTTGATACTCTCTTGTTTCCTCTCAGTCGACCTATGACTTATTTTAATAACAATAATTAATGATTCATCCACGATCTAAAAAATGGGCGATCGATACTCTATCGTTTCTGATAAGTCGAACTATGACTTGATTTAATAATAATAATTGATATTTGATAAATTAATCAAAACAAATATGCTATCGATACTCTTTTTGATCTCTCGATTCAACTTGTGACAGATTTTGATAAAAAAAAATGACTATTTCATACATAAGCCGGAATAAATCAGCTGTTAATCATCTTTTGACCCATCCAAGTTTATAATTTTTGAATTTTACTAATAATAATTAATATTTTATTAATTAACCAAAATAAATGAGTGATCGATACTCCCTCGTTTCTTCTAAGTTAACTTATAACTTATTTTGATAATAGTAATTAAGATTTTATCAATCAACCAAAAATAATTTGGCCATTAATATTCTGTCATATCCCTTGAACCAACTTGTGACTTAGTTTAATTATAATATTTACTATTTTATATATTTGCCAATATAAATCAGCTTTTAAACTTCTTTAGACCAGTCCAAGTTAATAATTTTTAAATTTAACTCATAATAATTGATTTTACATGAATGTACCAAAATAAATGAGCCTTCGATACTCTCTCGTTACCTTTAAGTCGACCTATGATTCATTTTAATAATAATGATTAATATTATATCAATTAACTAAAATAAATAGGCCATCGATACTCTCTCATTTCTCTAAAGTAAACCTGTGACTTTTTAATAATAATTATTAATATTTTATCAATTAGCTGGAATAAATCAGCTGTAAAACATCTTTCAATTCGTACGAGTTGATAATTTATTTATTTTAGTAATAATAATTGATATTTCGCTAGCTAACCGCAATAAATAAGCCTTTGATGTTCTATTGTTTCCTCTCAGTCAACCTATGACTTATTTTAATAACAATAATCAATATTTCATCGATTATCCAAAGTAAATGGGCTATCGATAGATTATCGTTTCTTCTACGTTGACCTATGACTTAATTTAATAATAATTATTGATATTTGATCAATTAATCAAAATGAATAGGCCATTTATACTCTCCTGTTCTCCTTGATTAGACCTGTGAGTTATTTTGACGAAAAAAATGACGATTTTATCCATTAGTCGGAATAAATCAACTGTTAAACATCTTTTGACCTGTCGAAGTGTATAATTTTTTAACTTTACTAACAATATTGAATATTTCGATGACTAACCGACATCAATGAGTCATCAATTCTCTCTTCTTTCCTTTTAGTCGACCTATGACTTATTTTGATCATAATAATTGATATTTTATCAATTCACAAAAATTAATGAGTGATCGATACTCCTTCGTTTCTTCTAAGTCGACCTATAACTTATTTCGATAATAATAATTACTTTTTGTCCAATAGCAGGTTTAAATCAGCAGTTCAACATCTTTTGACTCTCCCGAGTTGATAATTGATTAATTTCACTAATAATTATAAATATATTATTGATTAACCGGAATAAATCGGCCATCGATACTCTCATGTCCCTTGAACAAACCTGTGACTTAGTCAAATTTTAATAATCACTATGTTATCTATAAGCCAAAAATAAATCAGCTTTTAAACATCTTTTAACCCGTCTAAGTGGATAATTTTTAAATTTTACGAATAATAATTGATATTTCACTAATTAAAAGAAATTAATGAGCCTTCGATACTCTCTCCTTCCCTCTAAGTCGACCTAAGACTTATTTCGATGATAATAATTAATATTTTATAAATTAAAAGAAAATGGGCGATCAATAACTTTCTCGCGTCTTATAAGTCGAAAAGACGACTCGATTCAATAATAATCATCGATATTTGATAAATTAATCAAAACAAATAAGCTATCGATACTCTATCGGATCCTTTGATTCAACTTGTGACTTATTTTGATAAAAATAATAAATATTTTATACATTAGCCGGAATAAATCAGCTGTTAAATATCTTTTGACCTGTCCAAGTCTATAATTTTTGAATTTTACTAATAATAATTAATATTCTATCAATTAACCGAGATAAATGAGCCATCGATACGCTCTCGCTTTCTTTGAGTCGTCCTATGACTTATTTTGATACTTATAATTAATTTTCGTTAAGTATCAAAACTAAATAAGCGATTGATACTCTCCTCCTATTTTAAGTCGACTTATAAATGATATTAATAATTATAATTAGTATTTTATCCAATTACTTAAAATAAACAGGCCATCGATTGTCTTTCGTTTCTCTTAAGTAAACCTGTGACTTTTTGATAATAATTATTAATATTTTATCTATTAGCTGGAATAAATCAGCTGTAAAACATCTTTCGACCGGTCGAGTTGATAATTTATTAATTTTAGAAAGAATAATTGATATTTCACTAGATAACCGAAAGAAATGAGCTTTTGGTATTCTCTTGTTTCCTCTCAATCGACCTATGACTTACTTTGATAACAATAATCAATATTTCATCAATTATCCAAAATAAATGGGCTATTGATAGATTTTCGTTTTCTTCTACGTCGACCTATAACTTAATTTAATAATAGAT
>NW_025404401.1:0-4325 GCF_020080835.1 Cotesia glomerata
TATCCGCGGACAAAATATCCCCGACAAAATATCCTTGTCAAAATATCCTTAGACAAAATATCCTTAAGACAAAAATCCTTAAGACAAAATATCCATGGATAAAAATCCGTGGACAAAATATTCTTAAGTTCAATAATATTTTTAATTTAATAATCATACTTTTAATATTAAAAATGTGTTAAGTTGACCCTCAATAATTTAAGGGTATTATCGAATAAACACACACACAAAACCATGTTAAAAGAGCGCAACACGATTACCATGCGTTTATGTTGGTCTAATATCGAATAAACACACACAAAAACCATGTTAAAAGGGCGTAACATGCTTATCCGCGTTTGTGTTGGTCTAATATCGAATAAATGTACACACAAAACCATGTTAAAAGTGTGGCAACATGATTAATCTAAAAAGTTTAAAATAAAATTTGAAAAAATAATTTCTATTAATGTTGACAATTAGTGACTATCATTTAGATATTTATGAGTTTATATTTGATAAAAAAAAAAAATATTATATTGTTTATTTAAAAAGTACCACTGACTAATGGTATAATAAACAAAGAACTGTTGCAATTCGTAGCTTTTCGTGTTTTAAAATTGTCAGCATTAATGATTAAACGCTTAATATAATTAAAAATTGTGATAGTATTAAATAAGATTATAGTTTTCTAATTATAGTTACGAAAATTATTATATCAATGCTGACAATTACCGTAACAATATTATTTTATATATTTCTGAGTTTACAACATGTATAAGAAAACAATTTTTATATTAATGATTTAAATGTATTAATGACCACGATAATAGCTCTATAAATACACTTCAATAAACAACTGTTGCAATTCAGAGTATCCGCGTAAAATTTATTTGTATTTGATATGTCAATTCTTTTATATTTTTGTCCAATGATTTTTTATCCCAGGATTTTTGTCCTAAGGGATATTTTGTCTTAAGGACTATTTACCTGTCTGAGGATATTTTGTCCAGGATATTTTGTCAGATATTTACTGCGGATATAGAGTCATAGAACCCATCTTGGCGAGGGGTAAGTGCTCTGTTACGGGTGATGATGTCGAGTTGGTAGATGGGAGCCACAATTAGACGCCGGAGAGCTGTATATTATCTAGGAATGGAAGAGCACCGCATGCATGCGGTCCCCGAAGTCCAAGCCAACTCTCCCAGCGAGTATGTTAAGAGACTCCGGTAAATTCTGGGTCCTCCGAACTTTCCGGCAAAAATAAAGTCTCCGCTACTAACACGCTCGCTGTCCCAGTCTTACTATACTCTTTTCGGTGTCTTAAAATGGGCCCGAAAGCGATCTGCGAGATCTCGATTATCAGAACCCGTAAGACTGGCTTCCAACATGAACCGGAGCATGCACCCCAATTCATCAGTCGGCAGATTATACCTCTCCCGGTCGAGCGGAGGGAGAGGTTTGCAAAGCTTGGAGCGGCTTTCACGATCGTTTAGTCCCTGGGTTTCAACACACGAAGTTGTCAATTTTCACTGCAGATGAGGATGACTTTCTTATGCAAATTGCTTCTCATAAACATGAGAGAATGCGCATAAGGGGGTCGTTCTTTATATAAGGCAAAAGCAATATATGCGGCAAGAACCCTTGGTCTTGGAGAAATCAAACGCTCTTTATGGAACTCCGAAAGGAGTGAATTCAAGAAAGCGTCATCAGGAACGCAAAGCCGAGGAAAAACTACTCCTGTAGGCAAACTGGATGGACGGGCAAGTCCATGCCAGCGTGTGCTCTTCCCAAACATGCGTGATCATGAGACTTCGTCCACCCAGCTGACGTTTTCCTTCTTAAAGTCAGCTGGCCTGATGTCCGGAGACTGAAGGGTTCATATTTGCCTGCTGCCAAGATGGTGTCATCATTAACACTCTAGAGTACCGTAGCAAGGTGCTCCAGGGTGCAGCTCCCGGACACTGACCTGCAGGGCGTGTAAACAACATCCGGAGACGCTTTATGGCACATTTTGTCAGCATGTCCTGTGCTGGCGAGAGGTGCATACATCCAGCGTCACAATAAAGCTGCCCCTGAGAGTACTGTGGTACTACTATCTTCGTCACCGCTACATGGTATTGACGTGACACCGAAAGTGCTAGCCTTATCTGCCATGTGAGATATTCTCCAGGTTAAGTTGTTGGAGAATGACAGTTGCAAAAATTCTATTGGAACATGCTTAAGTTTGGCAACAAACCTCCGGCGGATACAGATTCCAACAACAAACCCTGAGTTACAGGCTGTGCTCTTCGGACAAGGCTACTCGTGACATTTATGTCATTGAGTTCGGCCCCGGCTGAATACATTGGCAACATTCTCAGCCAAAGAAGAGCACAAAGTTACAGATATATCAGGAAATCTCCGTGTTTGAAATTGGCAAACTTTTACCCAGGTTACTGTGTCAAGCTCGTCGTCCTGATTAAAGTTGGCGTCCCCTGGAGTGGGATGAAAACAAAGTCTTTGTGTATCCCCTCACTCCCTGCCGTAGTCTCCAGCTTGCTCATCAAAATCTGAATTCTTGTTGCGGTCAGGATGCAGAAGCTGCTGTCATAGGCCTAGGTTCCCCTCCGTCTACTTAGGGAAAATGACTTTGGCCTGCTGTGATCACTAACCGCCTTGTTAGTGCGGAAAGTGGTCCAGCAGTAATGGATGGAGCTCAGGCTGGGCCCTCGGAGAATCGACTCCGGGGACAACCCCTCTGGAGCATTTAATAACTTAATAACATGAATAATAATAGTTAAAAAATGGAAAATAATTATCAATGTTATTAATAAATTGATAAATGTATTAGCATGGTTTATGATTATTATTGTTGTTATTAGCCGGTTACATACATTATTATTATTATTATTATTACGATTATTATTATACATATTAATATTATTATTATAATTATTATTATAATTATACACACACATATTATTGGCTTATTGTTAATAATACTATTATTATTATTATTATTATTACGATATTATTATTATTATTATTAAGTTATTATTATTATTATTATTATTATTATTATTATTATTATTATTATTATGTTGATTAAGTTACAAATGCTCAGGGGGTTGTCCCCGTGAGTTCCTGATTCCTCCGAGGGCCCAGCCTGAGCTCCATCCATTACTGCTGGACCACCTGCACAACAAGGCGGTTAGTGATCACAGCAGGCCAAAGTCATTTTCCTAAGTAGACGGAGGGAACCTAGTATGACAGCCTTCTGCATCCTGACCGCCAAGAATTCAGCTTTTGATGAGCAAGCTGGAACTCTGGCAAGTGAGGATACAAAAGACTGTTTCATCCCTCCGAGGACGCCAACAATCAGGACGACGAGCTTGACACGGTAACCTGGGTAAAGTTTGCCAATTTCAAACAGGAGATCCTGATATATCTGTCTTTTGTGCTCTTCTTTGGCTGAGATGTTGTATTCAGCCGGGGCCGAGAACTCAATGACATAAATGTCACGAGTAACCTTGTCGAAGAGTACAATATCAGGTTTGTTGTGATCTATCCGCCGAGTTGTTGCAAACGGCATGTTCCAATAAATTTTGCAACTGTCATTCTCAACAACCTGGGGAATATCTCCTGGCAGATAAGGCAGCACCGGTGTCACGTCAATACCGTAGCGGTGACGAAGATAGTAGTACAGTACTCTCAGGGCAGCATTGTGACGCTGGATGTATGCACCTCTCGCCAGCACAGGACATGCTGACAAAATGTGCATAAGCGTCTTTCCCGGATGTTGTTTACACGCCCTGCAGGTCGTGTCCGGGAGCTGCACCTGGAGCACCTTGCTACGGTACTCTAGAGTGTTAATGACACCATCTTGGCAAGCAAATATGAACCCTTCAGTCTCGGACATCAGGCCAGCTGACTTTAAGAAGGAAAACGTCAGCTGGTTGGACAAACGCACGTGTTTGAAGAGCTTACACGCTGTGCATAGACTTGAACCCAATCCCAGTTCTGGCCCAGGAGTAGTTTTTCCTCGGCAGTTCCTGATGACGCTCTTGAAGATTCCTCCTTTCCGGAGTTCCATAAGAGCGTTTATTTCTCCATGACCAAGGGTTCTTGCTTTGCCAGCCCTGTGCTGCCTTATAGAAGAACGAACCCTTATGCGCATTCTCACGTTTATGAACAATTTGGATAAGAAAGTCATCCTCATCTGCCAGTGAAATTGGACAACTTCTGTGTGTTAAACCCAGGACTAAACTTGATCATTGTGAAGTCGCTCCAAGCTCTGCAAACCTCTCCCACCGATTGACCGGGAGAGTGCATAATCTGGCGACTGATGAATTGGGGTGCATGCT
>NW_025404402.1:0-25000 GCF_020080835.1 Cotesia glomerata
AGGAGGGTTGCGGGGGCGTTAACAATGAAAAATTCCCATTTTTAAACTATATCTCCTATCGACTCCAAATTTGGTAGGCATCTTCTGTAAGAGATGTAGAAATAATCTATAAACAAATATTACGATATCTCACCCCAGAGAGGGTTGCGAGGGTGGTTACTAACAATGAAAATTTTTAAATTTCAAGCTATAGCTCCTACAGACTCCAAATTTTGTAGGAATTTTCTGTAAGTGATGTAAAAATAATTTATAAACGAATTTTACGATATCTCACCCCACAGGGGGTTGCGGGGGCATTGATAATGAAAATTTCCCGTTTGCAAAATATAGCTCTTATAGACTCTAAATTTGGTAAGAATCTTCTATATGTGATGTAGAAATAATCTAAGAGCGGATTTTACGACGAATCACCCCCAATGAGGATTGCGGAGGTGGGTGTCGACAAAAAAAATCTGAATTTCCAAAATATAGCTTCTAAGAGCTGTAAATTTGGTAGGAATCTTTTATTTGTCATGTAGAGATCATCTCAGAATGGATTTCAATAAATTCTACTTCCGACAGGGATTGCGGAAGTGAGTGTTAGAATTTCAAATTTCCATTTCCAAACTGTAACTTCTACAAACTTGAAATTAGGTAGGAATCTTTCATTTGTCATGAAGAGATCATTTCAAAACGGATTCCAAAAAATTCTACTTCCGACAGGGATTGCGGGGGTGGGTGTTAAAATCTAAAATTCTAATTTCCAAACTATATACCAAGTATTGTGATTATCAAAATACTTTTTTTTCAGTGTGCAATTACTTTAACTAAAACTATCAATGCTCATTTCAAATTTTTGATGTGAAACATCTATAGCCGCATGTAAAACCGATTTCTGGCGTGGCGACGCATGCCTTGGCGACGCGTCGCCACGCTATATGATGGTATATATATACAGTCTATATGCAGTAGTGTGTACGGTGTGGCGACGCGTCGCCATGCGCAATCGACTGTGCGATTCTCTCCCACTCGATCCGGCGTTTATACTTTATACTTTAAACTGCCAAAGTCTCAGAAAACATACTACTGATTTACAAGATTCTATTTGTCAAAGGAGTAACTTTTTATTACTAACTGAAACATGGCTTCCTGCAGATGAATCAGTTGACTTACCTAATTTTCATTGTATAGCTAAATTTAAGAGACAAAATGTTAGAGCCGCTGGAGTTGCCATTTATAAAAACAACAATACTTCACATATTACTACATTCAACATGGATTTAGTAATTCAAAATGCTACAGAAGTTCATGTCTCCCAAACATCTATTGGCGATATATGTGCTTCACACGTTAAACTAGAAGATGGAAGTGAATTGATGATGATTGTTGTGTACATTTCTCCTAATAAAAAAAATAAATGACATCATTTCATTTTTACACGAGAGATTATTTCCGTACAGTCACAGAGGTTCAATAACTTTCAAAACCAATAAAGACAAACTACCATTGATTTCAGCTGGGGATTTCAA
Organism: Cotesia glomerata; assembly: GCF_020080835.1. Classification (NCBI taxonomy): domain Eukaryota; kingdom Metazoa; phylum Arthropoda; class Insecta; order Hymenoptera; family Braconidae; genus Cotesia; species Cotesia glomerata. The sequence continues at coordinate 1,509 of NW_025404402.1, forward strand.
TGTAAATTTTGCAAAAGATGAATCAACGCCATTAATTACGTTTCTCCAAGAAGAATTTCAATTGCAAATGAATAACAATCCAAGAGAGCGGCATGATGGCCGAGCGGACTAAGTCATTATCCCGTTAGTTCGTTCGTGCATCATGTCGTGAGGCGAGGGTTCGAGCCCCGACGGTTGTTCGAATAGTTCCAACACCAACCATCGGGAGTCGCTCCGGTAGCCGACTGTACTGGCATGGGTTTTCTCTGTGGTTTCCCCATCGCCACTATTCCAACACCGATATAAAGGGGTGAGGAATAGGGTAAATACAGTACAGAAAGCACAAGTCGGTCCACAGCCGCATTGAGAATAAAGTTATGTGCGAAATTATATGTTGATTATAAAAAGTAGAGAATATGTTGATTATAAAAAGAGTGGAGAGTATGTTGATAATAAAAGAGTTGAAAGATTGTGTTGATAATATAGAGCGGAGCATATGTTGATAATAAAGAGTTGAAAAGAGACTACATGCGGAGATGCTGAGACAATTAGCCTTGTAAAAACCAGAAAACGGTATACAAGTAAAACTCATAATAATAATAACAATCCAAGAGAACCTACCACCAGATACGGAACAACAATTAGTCTACTGTCCCTACTACGAAGTGTTTGGCAACAAAATTCTAAACCGGACAAACTTAATTGATTTTATGTAAAAAATGTGAGGAATTCAATGGTGCTATTTGCCAAACTGCATGAGTAACAGCAAATTAGTTATTAGCAAAAAGGTGTGCAAATCGATGCTAGGTCATACTTTAATCGCTATTTATATTATAGTTAATAAAGATGATTGCCTGAAATATTTTTTTTTGGCAAGCCCCATTATTGGTTCATACGAACCAACCATTTTTTTTTATAAAAATCAATTAATTATTAGTCCAAAATAATTAATAAACTTTTACAAGCGAATGCTAACAGCTGAGTGAGTTACCGACGCAGTCCGCGCAGCTCCGAGCGACTGGCGGTGATGCGCGCGCAACTGTTTCGTTCAAATCACTCTTCTAGGTGATGTCTCTGATAAAAATAATTTAACGTGATAATAATTATTTAAGTATAAAAATAACTACGAAAACCATTTATACTAACTTATACTATAATTAACTATTTGCAATATTATAATTAGTTTTTAACGTCGTCATTAAAAACAAATTAAAATATATTGTAGCCTTTTGTCAAATTAAAATCAGAAATTTACTTTTACACTTATAATACTTTACTTAATTTCAGAATTTTTAAATATTTATCGAGCTTTGTAATTATATAAAAGATTTTAGTAACTGTTCGTGGCTTAAAAATAAAATGATGTCTAAGTTTCCTGGTATTAGTAAGTATAAATGATTTTTTGGTAATATTTACTGATAATTAATTAAAATTTTTATACTTAAATATTGAATGAGTATAATGTCAATATTAAAAGTAAAAATAGTAACAACTATCAGTTGAATTTAATATTAAATAATTATTATCACGTTAAATTATTTTTATCAGAGACATCACCTAGAAGGGTGATTTGAACGAAACAGTTGCGCGCGCATCACCGCCAGTCGCTCGGAGCTGCGCGGACTGCGTCGGTAACTCACTCAGCTGTTAGCATTCGCTTGTAAAGTTTATTAATTATTTTGGACTAATAATTAATTGATTTTTATAAAATGGTTGGTTCGTATGAACCAATAATGGGGCTTGCCAAAAAATATTTCAGGCAATCATCTTTATTAACTATAATATAAATAGCGATTAAAGTATGACCTAGCATCGATTTGCACACCTTTTGCTAATAACTAATTTGCTGTTACTCATGCAGTTTGGCAAATAGCACCATTGAATTCCTCACATTTTTTTACATAAAAATTAATTAAGTTTGTCCGGTTTAGAATTTTGTTGCCAAACACTTCGTAGTAGGGACAGTAGACTAAATAGATGCTCTATTTATTAGATATCTTGATAATGTTATGTCCAATACTTTTGTAACATACTTCAGTTACCATCGACCAATTGTCACAGTAATACCGTCCTCAGAGGCAACATCGAATATAATTATTACCGAAGTCACTGATTAAACGAATTAAGTAGTCACGATTTGAAATAAATTCGTAAATTTTTGTATTTAATGAAAATAAGTGTTTATTCAATAAATAGTCATCGTTATCTGGAAAAAAAATCGTAATATTTTATTTTATCATTATGACATATTTAGTTCTTATCACAATCTGTTCTTTTCTGCATATTACTTTTACAAAATAATGTCGATGTTTCACATCTGCCAGGCGTCCCGTGATGGCTCACATTTTTTTTTTTTTTTCTCCGTGTCAATTAATATTCATTTTTAGAAGAAAGCCACGGAAATGTTATAGTGATTGCACGTTGAAAGTTACAATGAATTTTAGCTAGAATAATCACATGGATATGATACAGTCCAATTTGATGGAATTTGGAATCTGTGCAAGTCAAAACAATATTACAATTAAATTTCAAGTCTAGATCTAAAAATACAATTCTTTAAAGCGCCCAGCGAAGCGGGCGGGTAACAGCTAGTATATATATATATATATATATATATATATATATATATATATATATATATATATATATATATATATATATATATATATATATATATATATATATTTATATATGAAGAATAATTATAATTACATATATTATTGTAATTATTTAGATGTGAATGTATAAATAAACATATAAACGATAGTTTTCGAGCAAGCTCGTGTAAGCCACGCGGATATCAGTTATTTTTGGACTTGAGGGTCGAATGTTGAAGGTCTCTAGACTTTAGCAAAGGTAATCTTACCCTCAGGTTAAGTCAATCATACTAAACAAATTGCCGGTTGACTTGATAATATGATAAGTGGTAATAAACTATTCTTTTTCTTGTTTCTTTATTAAAAGTCGCTAGATAGAATATATTCTTCTTTTACTGAATCTTTATCTTTGTCTTAGTCTTGTATTTTAGGGGCTAGGTATTAATGAAAATTTATCAATATCGATACCAATATCGATATTATGAATATTAATGACGACAGTATCTATCGACAAAATGAGAAAGACAGAATAATAAGAATAATAACCAGAGAGTGGGGAAGAGAGCTGGTCTATTTATTGGAAATAGATACCGGATAGGAGAATAAATTATAAAACGAAAGATATATAAGTTTGGCGTGTGTACCCGAAGTAACTTTCAGTATTCTAAACTCATGTCAAAGACCTAGAGTTAAGTCAAGTAGAAACTACCAGGACACAGTACAGGTAAATATTTAAAAGTTAATGAATTATTATTCCAACATCTTTAAGTCAGCTCTCATCATACACCAAAGTTAACAACTTTTGTTGATAATAATTTAACCCTGTACTGAATGTACGTGACAATTACTAATAATGATAAATAACAAACAGTAAGTGCCCAATTTTTCCAAAGTAATTACCTTCAAAAAGTTATAAATAACAAGCGTATACATAAACATAGACATAGACATAGATGTAGGTGGCGGTATTAATAAAATATATAAATGATGATAAAGTTCAGATAGTTTTTGGGGTAACGATCCTCACAGGCACACACTAGAGTAATAGGATCAACTTTTGTAGCTGTTGTCGAAGTCGTCGATCGTCCTCGAGGGGCATGGTGGAGTTTCCGGGGCAGTCAGAGCAGTAACCAGCCAGTGGGGTAAAAGCCCCTGTTGGCGAAAGAGGTTACCTCGATTTCTCGGTGTGACGTACAAGCCACAGCCCGACCTAACGAGTTTTCAGCGCAAGTTATAATTTTTTTTATCCATTCTAAAGGTTACCAAACTCTGGGAGTCGAATATATTATGTCAATTATTTATTTTAAATTTTTATCTATCAACTTATTTTTTGTATACTTCCAATAAAATGTGTACTTTTATCTTGATGCTTTATGCCTTGTTAAATTTATCCATTTCTCCATGCACTATTGCTTCTGCATGACTTCATATACTGGTATATCATTTGTGTATGGTAGTTTCCTCTCGATGCTCAATTCAATTTTCTCAACCTTATTTTCTTTACGGAAAATCGGTATTGCTCTTGATCATTCATACAAAAGCAATGACCAATAATATTAATATATAAAACTGTATCGATAAATTATATATTAAGGATTTTTTGGTGGACTGAATTGTTGTCTTGTACTGATATTAAAAAAACATGTGTCCTACATTTCGTACAAATGAATATGTACGGCTGATTGAGAGTATCGTGCAGATATTTGCGTCATTCCTTCCACTTTTCTGCGCTTTCGCGTTGACCTCTTTAACTTGATTCTACTTTTTTTAAGCAGCAACATTGTTTACAAACTAAATATTTCAGCAATACACAATTATACATGCATACCAACATTAATTATCTCGTTCTGTAATTATAATTGAATGCTTTTTTTATTTAGCCATCCAATTAACTTTGTTAACCGTCGAAATAATTTTTTATTTTATTAATTTATACCTCAAGTTTTATACTCGCTGAAGACTCTACCTCTACCTCCTTATTATCACCCTCATAAATGACTATTAGTTGAAAAGATTTAATGAGGAACGTAAATGTCGAGGAAATTAGTTAATCCAAAGTATTTTCCCAGTTTAACATTCAAATTACGATTAACGTCTAAGTTTGCTTCCTGGCTCCTGGAACTGAATCTCAGTTTCTTTATACTATAATGTTATTTTATATAAAAAAAATAACGTTATTGACAGTTAATGCCTGTCATGTATACGCACGATAGTGTCTATAGTTATAAACTGCGTCACATAAATAACAGAAGGTCACGTTTAAATTTTACAGGAATAATCTGAGAGCATAAAAACACGTGTCCGGTCTCAGCACGCTAAATATTTCACTTTAAATCTTAATAATTTTATTGCCATGAAATTCTCGGGTAGCTTCAGAATGACATAAACATAACTTATACTTCTTCTCACTATCACACTTAAAAAGCTCGAACAATACCGCTACGCGTACAAAGCTTTATACACATTCTTCTTATCCAGCTCATACTCAGTTGCTTGGTCTACTTCCTACTTGAAAAGATTTTATTATGAAATACACCTCTACTCACACTTTCAGCCCCATTTCTTATCTTCTTATCTCCTATACTATCCTGTTTTTATAGTTTACTTTGGTTAGTGAAAATAGTCCAGAGTATATAAGACACATTAAAAATAAAGATAAAATAAAGCTACGATAATATTGACGCCCTTTTACACTACCACGTAAACAACATTCAAGCTCAGCTGGTTGACTTTTATATATAATAAATATAAATATATAAACATAGATGTAATGTAATATATATGTCTACTTGGGTTGTGTCATGTATATCTTGGCTCTTGGTACATATTAGCTCGATTATTTCGATTTTCGTCGAGTCATTCAATCGATCCTTGTACAATTGAGGTCCTTCGTCTTTACTTTGTCAATTCTTCATGTCACCTATCCAATTTAAATCTTTGTCCCCGTTTTCCAACCCCCCTTTTTTTCACCAAGATCTTTAACATTAGTCGAAAAATTTTCAAGTGCGGGATAAACAAAAAATCTCTCGATACAACCAAAAAAATAATTTTAATTTTAGTGATATGAAGTAAAATAAAATAATAATAAAATTTAGTAATTGATAATAATTAAAAAAAAAAAAAAAAAAAAAAAAAAATTACGTACCTGATTAAATAAAAATGAAAAAATCCTTGATTTAAAAAAAATAATAGAGTGGTGTTTATTGCACGACACGCACCACGTTTTGAATAAACATAAACCACCCTGAAAACTCGACCAGTGTGTTAACTGGGCCGACGTGTCGCTGACTACTGAGCTCCCGTGAGGACGAACGGACACTCGAAGGGAGGAAGAAGTAAAAGAGGACGAGCTACCAGCAGCAGCTCCAAGAGAAAGAGAAGAGAGTAGCAGGGTCGATCGAAAGCGTGAGGGAGGGCGCCACCTCGCCGGTATCACCCTCCTCTACTCAACTCTACTCCCTTAACTTTAACCATACTACCCCTCTTTATTTCTACTCCTTCGTACTCCCATCCTCAGTTCATAAGTATTAAAAAACGTATACGCTCCTCTATTCTGTTCTCTATTTTAACATTTTTTCAACATACGACCTACCCCTAAAGCTTCCCATCGCTAATTTCTTCTTTTTCATCTTATTCTATCTTTTGTTATTCTTTCTCAGCATTTTGTCTTGAAATAAATCATTCGTAACAATCTGTTAAAAATTATTAATTTATTATTTAATTAAAAATGTGGTTTTTTATTCGATATTAAAAAATATTTACCGTTTTTAATTGATTGCATTGTAGTTTTGACCTTGGACACTAAGAAATTCAAGCAAAAGTCATTTTACTAATGAACTTGACGTTTAATATGAAATATGAAATATTAAAAACAAAATATCAAAAAAGGATCAAAAAGTGGAGATAATGAATAAGAAGGAGAAAAAAGATTAGAATAGTTTATTTTAAATATAAATATATAAATGGAGATTCCGTTTACATACAGTAGTGGAGAGTATTGCCGTGTTTATGATACACTGATGAGAAGCGACTAAATTAATTCCTATACTAGTTAATAGCTATTTCTCTAATGGTCTAAAGATGTAATTTTGCCTATACTGCACATAGAAGATATATATTAAAATGTATACCAATGAGCCAAGGCAAATCGGAGAAAATGATCGTGTCATTCAATTGAGTGTTAGCCAGTTATTGAGTAGTCCGGATAATAAAATTTAAATACTCCTAAGATGATGATTACGTATTTTAAATAATTGAAACAATCGTCGTATTAAAATGATTATTTATATTTTTTTTAAAAATAATAAAATAAAATGATTTATAACTTGAGGGAAAACTTTTAAATATGTAATTTTAATTTTAATTGTATCTGTCCATATTTATACATATTTCAAATAACTGCAGTAGTTTGTAAAATTTAATTTGAATTTAATAGACTACGTGATTAAATAATATTTTTCATGTCTATATTTAGTGTTAATATAAACATGTACGTTATTTTTTTTTTTTTTTTTTTTTTTTGGAATCTTACGCGTCAGCCTTCTGGCCTAGACACGTGGGATTTTTACGTCCCTTCCTACTATTTATTGTGCGCCCGTTAGCACAGTGACCAAGAAAACCACAGAAACCTGGCCAGGGTACAGTCGGCAAGGGAGCAAACCTTGGGAATCGCAGAAAAATTGCGACTGCCAGGGCTCGAACCTACGCCTGAGCGACTGTTGTACGAGCAGTTTAAGACTTAAACCGCTCGGCCACGCAGTCGCCTAACATGTACGTTATTAAAAGCATTTACTCGTGTGAACTTGAAAAAAGTATGTTACTTATTCGCGTAGATTTAGCAAGCTGGTAAGTAATGGAATAACAAAAAAATGAATAAATAAAATAAAAATAAGCTGAAAATGTAGATCAAGGATTCTTAATATCAGAGGTATATATTTAATCTTCTTATTAGTATCGCACGCGAGTTGTAAAAATGCATAAAATTCCTTCCGCATATTCGCTTATACTTGACAAATATTCGAAAACTTATGTAGCATTTATATTAGGTAAAAAAACAGGTGAATGTTACATTCAGTTTGTATACACATTCATATATGTATATTAGCTAGATAATATATTTCTGTATGGAGGAAAAGGGTGGTAAAATGTTATAAAGCGTGAAGTAGGAGGAATAGAAGTTATAACTGAATGTAAAGGAACGCAAGTCACTAAGAGTTTGCTGCATATCACGGGGTATCACGATCTACTAGCAAATCGTGGAATCGCGTGACGAGTCCTTAAGCTTTGGATAATGTTCTTGTTAACCTCGACCTTCGATCAAAATGAACAAAGAATGAGAAGTAGAACATCCTTACATATAATATTGTAACACCTAAATTTTTCCAATCGAATCGGTGAGTAAAAAATTTAATTTAACTTTTTTTCATTATTAATAGAAAGTGGCGATAAATTTTTATCAAAATCATAATTACCAATTTCTTACAGATACTGTGACGCAGAAATGAAAATGTATGACCTGCTTACAGGTGAAATACATACCCTGATAAAAAAAAAGTATTGAGACAAAGAAAAAAGTATTGAAAAGTATTGGTTTTCTAGTCAATCCAATACTTTTCAATACTTTTTTTTATTCAGGGTAATAGATAAAACTTTTACAATTCCTTATCGGTTGTTCATACCTCAAATTCGCGGATGCACGTATGTACCATCAGCGTAGTTATTCTCTGGAACGATAATTGTGAAACTGTGTCCCAACTGTTAAACTCTATCTATATTAATTAGTCACGTGTATATAGAGTGACTGATGGGTCCCTCGGTATGAGATCCGACATCGCCAGACGACATTTGAATTCAATATATTACAGGTATATACTTTCCAGTAGCTAATATATAAGGGACATACCATTATAATTTGCACAAGCCAACAGTTTTTATATCTGAAATTATATGACTAAAAAAAAAAAAACCCTTTTTTTATCTATAATTAATTAAATATATTTTTAGAACATATTTTCCGTTTTACGTCGTCTAAAATAGTTCTAGGTCATGTAAATAATTTTATCGATTCTCTAACTTATCTAATTATTGTTAGGCTAATAAACATGTAAATAATTATGCTGTGCATTGTGTTGTGATAATAATACAGTACGTACTTTAGCTTGCATCAACTCATGTAGAGACATCTGGAAGTGAAGTTTCTTACTAGTAAGTGCCAGATGATAAGAAAAACATATCTGGAAAATATAATAGTTTATTAATAAATATTAATGACTATACGAAATGTTATCGTTGATTTATTTTTCTTCGTGGCTTTAGTTTGATTTTTAAACTTGAGTAAAAATGTCGCGTTTCTATTTCTTAGCGAATAATGTGATAAACAAATTAAATATTATTTCTTCCTGGTCGGTTAATAGAGCTTTATCATCACGTAAAGTTGAGCTTAATAGCATTAAAGTTACTGGGTTTACCAATAGTTTTAATCATGCCAATTGGGGCGTCCGATGTTACTCAAACTGCTTAAACATTCAAAATCAAAAATCGATTATTAATAATAATAATATATTCAAAAGTTTTGTTCCATGTGTTGATGGCTTTCAAGGTCTATTATTACATCAGTGTATTTGGAAAAATATTGACAAGTGGTGGAACAAAACAGCTTTGGTAAATTAAACATAAATACGAATAATAATAATGATAATAAAAATAAAAAACTAATTATTTTTTTTTTCACATTTTAATTTATAGATAAACGCAGTCACTGGAAAGTCTTATACGTACCGAGAATTAAAGAAATTGAGTGGAAAATTTGCGACGTCCTTGAGAAAAAATAATCTTCGGCCTGGTGATACTATTGCTGTTGTGCTTACCAATGTTCCAGAGTACGCAATTGTTGTACTTGGTGCGAGTGAAGCCGGAGTTTGTGTAAATATTTATCTCTAAGTACTCGTTGATATTTAAAAAAAAATAATAAATAAATGAATTATTTATATAGGCAACATTGATTAACCCAGCGTATACTGCTGAAGAAATAAAAAAACAATTAGAAAACTCTGAAGCAGCAGCTGTCGTAACATTAACTTCGAACTATCCAATTGTTGCTGAGAGTATTAAAGGGAACTCGGTCATTCGTTTGCCGATAATTGTGATTGAAGAAAGAACAGACAGTCCAACGCCTGAGAATAGTATTAATTTCAAAGATCTTATTGGCGATGGCGTTGAAGAGTTTGAAAAAACTGGCCTACAAACAGAACGGAATCCCGAAACTGATACTGTTTTTTTACCGTACTCTAGTGGAACAACTGGATTGCCGAAAGGTGTGGAGTTGACTCATAGGTAAGTTTAATTATACTAAAAAACAAATTATTTATTATTTATTATGTTAAAAAAATAATTGCAGAAATGTTGTTGCTAATATGTTTCAAGAACGGGTGAAAGAAGTAACAGCTTCCAGAGAAGCTATCGGTGATCATCAAGAAATATTACCTGTATTTTTACCTATGTATCATATTTTTGGCTTAGTAGTTTGTATGCTTAATTATCTTGGGTATGTAATTGAAACTTAGTATGGTAATAAATTAATGGAAAAATAAATAAAAATAAAAATGAACAGTTTAGGAGGAAAAGTAATCTGTATGCCATCATTTTCATCAACAGCATTATTAGAGGTAATGAATAAACACAAAATAACATCTATGTACGTGGCACCCCCAATTGTTCAGATGCTGGCAAATGATGATCGATTTACGAAACGTCATATAGAGAGTATTAAATTAATAACATGTGGAGCAGCACCGACTGGCGAAGAAGTGATTGCTAAATTTTTAAATCGCGTTGGTACCCAAGTAAACTTTGCCCAAGGGTAATCAAATACGTCAATAAATCACCAGTACATTTAATAGTAATTAAACCATTAATAATCAATGTGATTCTAAAACATTATTTTTAGATACGGCCTCACGGAAACTTCCCCGGTGATATCCAAAAGTGTAAGCGCTCCACTTGAGTCATCAGGAATTTTAGTGCCGAACACTGAAGTACGCATCGTTGGACATGAAGAACATAATAGAGGAAATAATTTGGGAGTTGATGAAACGGGTGAAATTTTTGTACGAGGCCCGCAAGTTATGAAAGGATATTTTAAAAATCCAAAAGCTACCGCTGATACTATGGAAGGTGATTGGTTTAAGACCGGTGATTTAGGTTCTTTTGATGACAAAGGTACGTTCATTTGATTTAATTGCTGAGTTTAATGGGTCGTAGATAAAGTCTTGATTGATTACTGGTTGAGAATGGTTTATGAATTTGAAATAATAAAGTTTATTGGTTAAAGGACATTTGTACATACGAGGACGACTCAAAGAGTTGATAAAAGTTCAAGGTTACCAGGTGGCACCGTCGGAACTGGAAGATATTATTCAGGGTCATGAAAAAATAGCTGATGCAGCAGTTATAGGTGTGTTGCATGAAAGATACGGGGAAATTCCAAAAGCTTTTATAGTACCAAAAGCAAACATGTTAATTGATGGCCAAGAAATAAAGGATTACGTTGCTAAACGTGTTGCTAAATACAAACAACTTGGTCACGTTGTTATAATTGATAAAATTCCGAAAAGTGCTGCGGGTAAAATTTTACGTCGAGAGTTGCAAAAAATCTGATTTCTTTTTTACAATTATCTGTTTGAATTTATTTTTTATTTATTTAATTATTTTTTTTTTTTTTTTTATAAACAAAATGAGACTAGTTTATAATATCGGAAATTATGTACAAGCCTGTTGAAAAATGGGATTTATTTCGATTATTTCTTTGAAGAATCGCCTGCATTATCTATATTTGAAAGAGCACTTGTTATGCCAGCTTTTTCCAACTCTTTTATTAATTCACCACTTTGATGCATCTGGAGTAATATGTCACACCCGCCAACAAATTCTCCATTTATGAAAACTTGTGGTATTGTCGGCCAATTTGAAAAGTCTTTGATACCTGAGCAGAATAATATTATATTACATATTAACATATATTTTTTTAAAATTTCTATTCTTCTAATGTTATTGATTTTTAAAAAATTTATAAATTTATCAATAAAGAAAAATATTTTCTAAAATTATCAATAACCAAAAAATACCTTGTCTGAGTTCGTCGCTAGCAAGTACGTCGTGTGCGTCATATTTAACGCCATGCATACGGAATATTTGTACAACAGCATTACTGAATCCACATCTAGGTTCTTCAGGTACGCCTTTCATAAATACCACAACTTTGTTTTGCTAAAAAATGACAATTCCTTATTTTTATTGTTTTACAACATTCTATTGTAAGCAATAATTAATAAGATTTTATAGATCTTAGAAGAAAAAAACAATAATGTATATAAATAATCTAACTTACTTTGACTAAATTGGGAATATCTTTAGCAGTGGTTGCAAATCCACGAGCGATGAACGCCAGCCTCGCAGTCATAGCAAACATATTAATATATTTATTGTATTTTTACAAAAATATGAATGATTAGTTGTTTTAATTTTTGAGAAAGGTTATGGTCGACGGTTATTTAAATAAAAATAAAAGAAAGTGACGACTGTTGATCAGCTATTAAAACAAGCCCAAGTAGATGGAGCTTGAATTACGTTCTGTCTTATCGACCTCTATTGCTAAGAGGGGCATTACCTCAAGAAACAAATATTTCCTTTCAGTTAAGTCCATCAGTTTTCCAAGTAATTTAAAAATTTCTGTTAATAATTATTGTTAATATAATTTGTTAATTTAATTAATTACTTTTGAGATTCATTTGACCGCCGATCACGTCACGTGGAAATAAGTTTATTTTTCTATCGTCTGATGGCGTTGTGTACTAGAATGTTAATTTACAAAAGAAATTGCTGTGACTTTAACATTATTTATTTATTTCTTCATATTCACTCAAGCAATTCTTCAGAAAATATTACGTATAATTTTATTCATCTTCGCAAAATTACTCGTATTCTTTTGTTACGAAAATTATTTTCCCTGAGGCGTAAAGTAAAGAGATATATTATTTACTTTTCGGCCTTTTTTTGACACAGAACTTAACAATCCGTCATTTAACAATTTTTTTATTTATTCATAGTCAATTTTGATTATTTATTACTATTAAGTAGAATAATATATTTAATAATTATTATTGAAATTTAAAAAATGATTCATTACAGTTAATAGTAATTATGACTGAAGTTAATAGTTTTATAATTACAGGAATGACCCAAAAGATATTTAGTGAGTTGATTTTAACTTAAATATAATGATACCAGTATGAGAATTTAAGAAAATAAAAATTATTGTTTTTAAATTTCAATAACAATAAGAACGTAATTGAAACGCAGGCGCTTAGACAATCGAGTCATGGTAATCGATTCGATAATCACGAATTTGCAATACATAATAAATTTACAATATACATATGTACATACGATTAATACCAACTTAATATAAGCAGAAAAATCGATAGTACATAGAAAAAAAAACTCGATAATGATGTGTCGAGTCGATAATAAATTTAATTTAAATTTATTATTAATACGAATAATGAGTGTGTATATAATAATTATTATTTTTTCAGTGTTATCTTATCACACTTGAAGTATAAAAACGAAAACTTAACTTTGCTTTATATATGTATTAATATTCTTTATAAATTTATTTCAACGAAATTGATTACTCACTTATGAAATTCTCAATTTTAAAATTAAACAATAATAATTCAACTATTTAATTATTAACTTTGTTAAATATCAATTGTTAATTACTAAGCTATCAAATAAAGTTAACAATTAAATCATTCATACAAAGAAAAGATTAAGCCAACAAAAATGACTAATACAGATACTATAATTATAATTATAATAAATATAAATATAATGTAAAATTTTTAAACTATATTGTAATGAGATCTTTTCATCTTTTATTTCTATTTCAGTGATCAGCAACGAATAAAAACAAAAAATTGATAAATAATGAAGAATAAGGATGTCGAAGAAATATAAAGTAATAAAAAGTTTCTTTATCTACTTCGAAGTTGAGTGTAAACGCACAGATATATATATATATATATATATATATATATATATATATATATATATATATATATATATATATACTTACAACAAAATTTAATGTGCTGGGGATTTATTTACAAAAAAAGAAACACGTCGATGGCGCAACAAGCACCATTGTAAAACAAACATGTCAATGTCGATATACGTCATAATATCCAATCTGGCAGCTGACAACAGCGATATTATGCGCTTGATCGATATCATATTAATGTATCAACATTCTTAGCTATTTTGAAAAATAGCTAATCGCAATCATAACAAATGATAAGAATTAAACAATATTTAATTAAATTGAGTACATACTATAATTTAATATAATTAACTGTGTATTTAATAAACTTTAATAATATTTCATGTTTAACAGGAATAGAAATAAAAAATATGTGACCTGCATGTTGACTAATAATTATTGAAAAACTGAAATGGACTCTGTAAAGTGGATGTAGATACACACTATAAGGTAAAAGCCCCAATAGATGATCACGTACCAGTATATGATCACTCCATGTATTTGTATATCTATATTCACAAATATAGGTATACAAATACATGGAGTGATCATATACTGGTACATGATCATCTATTGGGGCTTTTACCTTACATGGAAAGATGGAATAGAAGTAAAGCCAGTAGACAGGCAGCAAGTAGGCAGGTAATACTGACCCAACCTTCTCGACTCCCGGAAATGCAAACTAGTAATAATATTTATTGGCCTAACTTCTCATTATCGTCCGCTCAAACTCCCTTTATCTCTGTCTCGCTTCTTTCTCAAACGCTCTTTATTCCCGCAGATCGTTGACGGAGCTGTAATAGCCGATCTGTACCTAGAATTATGCAATATTTAAATTAATTTAATTTTTCATTATACTACAGTACATTATATTGCACTATATGATCTTTTTTATAACTTAGACTTTATATATAACAACATTTGTACACATATTACACGTGCAACACACTTTTGTATCATTGATTACTCAGCAGTCGTTGAAATCGTGTAGAAAAAATACATAATAATTTTGCTTTAATTTCTCGAGAAATCAACTGCTGGTTTCGATTGAAATAACTCTTCCTTTGTTGTGGATAGTCTTAAATTAAAAATCTTCTCTATTATATTATATGCACTGTGTTGAAAATCTAAGAAAAGTTGTTGTACATATATTGTTGTATCAAGGTCATAAATAGTAGAAAGTTTAAGCTATTAAATATTATTTATAAATCTAGATCAGATAAACCATAACATATCAGCCGACAGCGTTTTCATGTCGTGAAAGTTTAAAAATTTGAGAAGACATCTAATCGTAAACAAATATTTGAGTCACTTACATATTTTGGTTTATCTTTTCGACAACCTTGAAATAATTTGGTTACTATATGACTGGAAAGTATCAATAGAACAATGGAGTAAAGCGAGTATATCTGTCTAACGAGTAAGTAAAGATAATACAATAGAAGCCGAAACTATTAATTTTAAAAGCCATAATGATAAAAATTGTAAAAAAATGCTAATTTAGTGTTAAAATAATCTTGAGTGTTGTCCAATGATCCGTAGTGTAAGTGAACTCACCACAAAGTGCATGCACATGGTCACATGGAACATGGTCATGTGCAGAAAACCAAGATTGTTGTATTGGATGTTACAATACATTAAGTACCCATACTTATATTATGCGATGTATGTATATAATACGAATCCGCAGAAAAGTCGGATTATATACAGATTAATATAAGTATAGAAAGAAGAAGTACGGAACGAAGTGAAGCATCTGGGATGGTATGCGCGCGCGGCTTACGCGCGGAGTAACCGAGACGAGGAGGGCCCCCCTTTTCCCCTAACCCGTCCTGATGGCGACGAAGTATATATATGTATATATATATAATACTTAGACTCTCTACTCTGTCTGCCTAACCTGCACTCTGCTGACAGTCCACCAAGAAAGACGTAGAATGTTGAGTAAAAGAGCGCATTTAAGGTGGAAGGTGGGAGTTAGCAAGTAAAGAGAATAGAAAGAGAGCCAAAAAACAGTGAGGGACCAAGACCCAGACGGAGACCGAGATAGAGGAGGTGAAAGGTAGAGAAGAGGAAAATAAGAAATATGTATGTGCGATAGTCGAAGGACTGAAAGCAAACCAAAGGGGCAGGGGCACGCGCCAAGAGCGAAAGAGGGATGCCTTGAGGTAGTGTAGCGCGGGTGACGACGAAAGAGGAATACGTGATCGGTTGAACTGCTATGCGGGACCCGCGGGGCGAGAGAGGACGTACACAAACGACGATGCGATGCGCGCGAGCCATCAGGGCCGCGAATGAGATTGGATAGCATGGTGGATTGGGAACTTGGGAAGTAGAAGAGAAGAGCATGAAGCTATACTACGAGTTGTGAGTTGTGAGTTGTGAGTTGCAAGGGGCATGCTAAGGCGAGGGAGCCAGGATTCAAGAACGAGGATAGCACGCGACGTAGCTTCTTGCACTCTAAGTTATTTTCTTTTACTCTACTCCCACTCACGTAGCAAAATGTGCGTTATTCTTTACGCACATATTCTGTTTATCTGTTGTTAACATTTATTTCGTCATATATGTACAATTACGATGATACACTCACTGAATACTCTGTCAATTACTGCTTGCTGAGTTTTCATGCCTTTATTTTTATGATAATTTACTTAGGACTGGAAAACTTATTTTTTAAAAAGATGTCACTTTTGTCGAAACATTCTTATGGTGATTAAGATTTTTATCTCAAGACGAATGTTTCTGTCACGGTATGTTAAATTTTTGGATTAATTTTATTTATTATGTTATTAAATTAACGAATTTTTTTTTGTTATTCACAGGGATGCATATGGAAATTTTGAATGAAAATTTAAATACTTATCAAGTATTAGATCACATTCTGACGGCATATCTACAACTTTACCATAAGCGATTCTACTAAAAGTAAAACTCTTCCCAGTAAAACTTTGCCGCATCATGTCTACTCAAGAAATTCTCCCCCCTCCAATAAAATATTTATCATTATTTAAATCAGTTTTTAGAACAAACACGATTATTTTAAATTACTACCACTGGTGATTTTAAATTGTTGATAAAATAATTATTTATCACAAATTTTTGAACTTCAATTGTATCATTCTTTTTTAAGCTTTGTTCTATATTGGAGTAATCTAAATAAGTTTTAATTTGACCAATAATTTTAAAATTACTCCCATGATTGATATTTTAAATATTACAGAGAATATTAGACAAACTTTCATTACTGGAGACATATTGTCATATAAATGTGCTTTTCTGACATTATAGTACTTAGTAGAACTTAATTTTACTTGGAACATTTTAACGATACCGTTTTAGCTAATATAAAACCATGTTTAGTATTAAATTTTATTGACTTTAGAATATTTGGAGAAACAACTATATTATTGATTACGCAAAAATATAATTCTAAAATTTTTGTTTTATTCTGGATAAAGTTTAAAAAAAAAAACAATAACTACTATTGAATAGTAATGAAACAATGATGAAATTTATATGGTGATTATAATTACAATGTAAGAAATAAGAGACGGGAACGTAGAGTTAGGATTGCAACGGTAGGAGGAAGCTACTTATTAACCGAAGTCGTCATCGTCGGAGAAGAGCAGTATAAGTATGGAGTGTGGAGGTAATATAGCGAGAAGAGGGTTGAATAAGAGCAAGAGAGTCTAAGCGAGTGATAAAGACAAATAAACGGTTATAAAGACAAAGAAATAACCGTGATGTGGCGTGGTATAGTATGAAGTATGAAGGAAAAAAATAAGAATAAGAAGAAAAGAGCCAGCACGAGACCGCGAAGATATTTGCGAGAAAGGGACGAGATGTTTTATTTGTATGTATATAGATTGGTTCTCTGTATCTGGTGATGTGCCTCTAAAGAGGGGAGTATGCTTACGGTAACAAAAAAGGTGCAACGTTAAATTGGCTGGTTGGTAAGTAAAACTGAGACGGAGAGAAAACAAGATAAAATGAGTGTGGTATAAAGTATTAAATTATATGTAAAATGTTTTATGTGTGTAGATATAAGAAGTATCTATACATATATTAAATACCATACTGGTAGAAGTAGAGACAGAGGAGAAGAAGAAACGAATATTAAGGGGAAAAAGAGTAAGAAGAAATACGTATAAAGAAGTGTGGAGAATATAAGCAGGGGCCACACACTCAACACGTTGTCGGTGACTACTCGTGCGGCTGTGACCAAGCAACCAGCGAACTGAGAGCAGCGACGCTATGTTATGTTGCATTAACGTCGGATATCTCAGCCGATGCGAGTTGCGAGTACCATAGTTAAGTTTTAGTTGGTGTAGAGTGTGTTCCCGCTACACTCTGTTCCCAACCAAAGGAGCGTAGTAGAGGAACAAGAGGTGGCATTGGGAATGAAAAGGATAAGAAAAGAATATTATACACTGGGTAGAACAGGACCAACTCGAGTTTGGATAGATCTAACAGGAGTAACGGAGATACCGATACATAAATTTATTATGTATGTGTAGTAAAGAGAGACGGAAGAACTTGCAGAGACTGCAAGCCGATGAGAGAGGGCATGGAGGTCACCAAAGGAAGGGGGTACTCTGAAGCAACATATATATATATATATATATATATATATCAGAAATCAGTTGCGAAGCATGTCGACACCGCTATACACTGTGAGCTATAGCTATGAGAAATTTATATTATAGTAATAACAATCGAAAACTCTATTATCCTCTAAATTAAAATACATGGAAGTCTTGAAGTTAGACAAAGGTCGAAACTCGCCAAAAATGGGCCACGATTCATTATTGGTTAAAATTTAGGCGCGCGCTATTCAAATTTCTAGTTATTAATATTTTGTCATAATTAATTCGCTATGAAAATTAAGCAACTGCTAAATATAAAAACATTTACAAAAATAAAAATAATAAAAAAAAGAAGAAAAAGAAACAATCATGTTATGTTAAACTATTTAAAAGCTATGACGCGATAACTCTTTGGCTCGTGTCAATGACGTTTTTTCCCGCGTCACCGTTACGTCATCGGGGAAAACTCAAATCCGTGACGTAGCGGCACACGCCGTTCAGCGCAGTGTGTAGATTGAGCTGAGAGAACTCTGTGGGCGGAGGCAAGGGGCTTCTACGGTCTGTGGTACACACTCCGGTGATACACAGTACATATTATACATGTGAGTACAGTCAACGCTCTTTGTATTTGACTCGCCCGTACAGGACCATTCTCTGTATTTGACTCGTCCTTGTCCATAAGAGCTGTGTAAAATCGTCAAATACAGAGGAAGAATGTGGTCAAATACAGAGAGCGTCGACTGTATTTGTGTGTTATATGGTATATGTGTATACAGCGGCTAGCGGGGAACCAAATCCTAATATAGTGTATAGTAGATAGAGTTTACTGTAGATTGTGTGTAGATATATGTTTAGTATTAGTAGTATATAGATGGAGGGACTGATGATGAGCAGACGGTAACGGGAGTGAGACGCATGATCGCGACGGCGCGGCGAGTGTAAGTATGTATGAGTGGGGGATAGGACACAACACGAGAGACGAGAGAGTTGAGTGTAGAGGGTTTAGAGTAGTAGACTCGACTTTACTTCGTTCGACTTGGACTACTCTATGCTATGCTCACTACTCTCGGTACATACTTTGATACTCTCATTCTGATTCTCTAATTTTATTAAGATCCAATCGCCTATTAGCAACCGCGTTACTCTGGTGCAGTGCAGCCTGCGAGTAACCGTCGAAGATCTGTTTTCTGTTTAATTGGTTCCAGTTGAAATAAAGGCGGTAAAATTTTTGTTGATAAAAATAAACTATCATTAAGTATCATTGTTATTATCATTGCTTATGAATTGACTAATAATGTTATTTAATTTTATATTTCAGAATGGTGGATAAAGGTAATAATTACCAGGATATTAAATCAATAAAAGTATAAAAATTAGTGTACTTTTGATAAACACTAAAGACAATGAGTGTTTGACAGTGGAAATTTTGTTGATCCAAGTGTTGACTTTAACTGACTTACTGTTTATTATTATATTACCTTCACTTAGTCGTTCGTCACGTTCGAATGTGCACAGGTGCGCCAGGAGGGGGAGAATAACGGACAAGTAGTGGTAGAAGTACACTTGTTATTATTGTATATTGTATGTATACATGTATTTATTTTCATACATGTGGATGCAAACGTATGTACGTACGTAGTTATGTATGTATAAATGTATGTGGAAGTGTAATGTAATGTAATGAAGAAGGAATAAGTATCAGCAGAGAGAGAGAAAGATTCGTTAGCTGTGTAACGGTTGTTGTTATTGTTGAAGTCGCGAACGCGACCGATTGAATAGACTTTAGCCGCGCGTTATTTAGAAACAAAACCGACTTATTTGTGGACGGTGCTACTGTGATTGAAAGGAGACCAAGGGAAAAAAAATAAGTCGGTCAGTGGTCAGTGTCTGAATATTTTTTATTATTTTTTACATTATTATCACAAATTCCGTGAACTATTACCGTAATTGATGAGTAATTATTTATCGTTGCTGTTGTTACTGTTTTCATCAACTTAAAGTGAGTGTTTGTGACGAGCATTAATTTGTTTATATACATATTTACTGTACTTTATAGACTGCAGTATAAGTAAAATAATTATTTGCTTTGTTATTGTTATTATAGAAAATATATAGACAATATTATTGAGGAGCCGACATAATGCTCGACTTTGAACAGCAGGCGAATCAGGCGCAGGCATTGGCCTCACTCGACGAGGACTGGCACCTGCTTGGGGGTGAGTGTACGACCTTCGTTATTTTATGTTATCATTTGTTTTGTTTTGTTTTTTTTTTTACCTTCTGATCTTTTTGTCGATGTATCAAATGACGGTATAATATGCTATGAAATAAAATAAGTATGTAAGGTTTTTCTCGCTCACTCGTCGCTCTTAAACTTTAACCGAATGCGATTTAAAGTTTATATATTGCATATTATTCTCAACACAAACGTTAGGTAGTGGATTGGATCTGCCAACGCGCGTCCTTTAACCCATCCTAAAGGACATGACCCTTGAAATTTTGCGTGACCTCTTTTACTTGAAGCTATTTTACGTGGTCCAGTTAACTTGACACTCGGCTATTGATATTGAACGATAAAATTGATGGGAATACATAAATTAATTGTTCAAACTTTGATACCAAAAATTTTGACAATTTTCTTTCATTATTTATAATAATGTTTTTGTTTGTTATGCATATTATGTTTTTTTTTTTTTTTTTTTTTTTTTTTTTAATAAGTAGACTAGGGACTCACTGACCTCGGATAAATTTCTCGCGGGTACGAAATGGGAAAGTGAAAATGACAAGTGAAATCGTGACATTAGATTACAATCTAATGTAACTGGATATTAGATTAAATATTAAACTTTAAATAAATTTATAAAAATAAATATTTGCTCTATAAAACACGCTTATTACACTTTTGTATGTATGTTTGTATGTATATAGACATGATTTTAACCCTCGGAGTACACTAGGGGTCATTTTGACCCCAGAATTTTTCTTATCCTAAAATATTTCTCGAAAATAGGTTCGTTTTTAATTAATTTTTTTAACATTAAAAACTATTTAATTCAAAATAATAATGATTGTATTCAAAAGAGCATTGTTTTACCTACCAAAAATGTAATAAACTAAATTCCGATAAAACGCATAGTTTCTGAGATATAATTCTTTGAAAGTCAAGTGGGGTCAATTTGACCCCGTGTGTACTCCAAAGTTCTGTTCAAAGGTGTGTACTCCGAGGGTTAATACCCGAAAATTGATCGTTAGGTTAGACTTTATTATAAACCTTAATTGTCTGATGAAATTTAGTATTAAATGACAATAATACGACTTAATATTAATAATGATAATGATAAATCATAAAAACGTTAAATGAAATTAAAGAAAAATAAATAAATAAATAAAAAAGAGTCATACAAACATTTATCTCGAGGTCGCTTTCGTACCAACCTGTTGAATTTTGTTGACGTCTACGCGTTATTCTTTCGCGAGGACTAGACGATCAACGAACCGTGTGACCTATTGTATTGTCTCCGGCTGTAAAGAATAGAGATATATAAATAAAAAATAAAGTATTAATGCTACCTAATACTTGTTTATTATGTAGGTA
Organism: Cotesia glomerata; assembly: GCF_020080835.1. Classification (NCBI taxonomy): domain Eukaryota; kingdom Metazoa; phylum Arthropoda; class Insecta; order Hymenoptera; family Braconidae; genus Cotesia; species Cotesia glomerata. The sequence goes on from NW_025404402.1 coordinate 23,364, forward strand.
AATAAAACATTATATTGAATTCCAATCGATTTAACCAACACATGAATCACTACTAGTTTCCAATAAATCTAAAAATTTATTCATTTATCCATACCTTGCTTGATATTTATTTAAACGTAAATTATTGTAGATTCGATTTTTACAAGAGAAAAGGGGACAAAGTAAGCTCTCTAACACAAAATTGACGATTATTGTAATTTTTTCACTTTCTAATTTTTTTTTACTTGTCAAATAAATTTTTATGTCCATAAAATTTTGTCAGTGTAAATATTAAATCAAAAATTCTCTTTGTGAAAGAAGGTTAATTTATGAGATAGAAGAATGATATAAATTAAAGGTTTTGCCATGTATAAAAATTCGAAAATATTTCAGAAAATTATTTTTTAATATTCTTAACATCTTCACATGGTAATTATAATTATAATTGTATAGTGACAAAAGATGATTGGAGTGTACTTTGCTCTCATTTATGATAATTATAAAATTGCACAAAAATATGAAATGTATATTAGTATGAAAAGTAATCGTGACACAAAGCAACATGAGAAAATAGCTAGTTTAAATGGTATGGTATGAATTCTTAGATTCTTGGTCGCGGAGAACGAAGGTCGCCTCTACTCGCGGAATCGTATAAGACAACATACAACTTAAGAGTGTCCCTCGATGAGAATAAGTTAAGTCGAGGATCACGCGTTTTGCACGATCTTTATCTCACCAGACGACTTTACTCGTTCGTTGTTGCTGTATAATACATTACTAGCTTTTATTTATATATTTTATATATTATATTATATCAGCCTGATGGTAGAAATAGAATCGACATAGAGGTAGAGGTGCGTTAGCTTAGCTCGCGATGCGTTTTATTTTGTGTAAGTGTCTACACATATGAACACACTGCGTTTAATAAAAAAGAGAAAGGATTCAGTAACCTAATAAGAAAAAAAAAACATTTAATGCGTGAGAGTGGGAGGGAGAAATTACCTTGGCGAATGCTAGACAATATGTTTTATTATTTTAATTTTTATGTGTTAATTTGGTATCTTTTTAAACGTTATTAAACTGCAGTATAAAATCGATGATAAAAGTATCGACGATTAGAAAGGGTCGAGGTGTATGTGCCCGTTGAAGAAAACACCTGGTGACCACAACGTCCAGTGTTAGTTCTTGTGCTCGTGCCCGCTCTAATTCTCTATCTTCATCTTCACTCCCTTTTATGTAGCAAAGTCTCAACAGAATAGTTTATATCTCACCTGGCACTTTCGTTGTCGCCGTTCACCGTGTGCTCGAAATCGCCTGTACTGCTCAAAAAATAATATTATGAAAATAATAAAACTTGCTCACATAACATCTGGAAGATTTTCAATTCACTCCATACATATATCATTCTTTTTCAATATATTTTTATTTATATATAAGTAAACTGCTACACTTAACGCTTATTATGTGATTTTACGTTAAAAATGTAAATACCAAGGTTACATACTAATTATTGCATAAATTAATTTTTCAATATCACTTTTATGGTAATTTGTCTTTTAAAAATATATAAATGTTCTTAGTGCGTAAAAAATTTTTGAAAGACATCGAATCGTCCACGGAAATAACCGGGTCAAAAAACTGTGGTATCAATTTCACCA
>NW_025404403.1:0-4324 GCF_020080835.1 Cotesia glomerata
AATGTTTAATAAAGCTTTATAATTTTTTCACCTTAGTAAATTGTTAATAAAAAAACGTAAATTAACAATTTTTTAATTTTTCCAACGGGAATCTATTCTAAAACCTTTGAAAAATAGCTCCGCGAAAGGAAAAAAATTCTCAGATTAATAGTTTAACAATTATCGCACTTGCAATGTTAATGTCGTGCTACAAAAAATTGTTAATTAATTAATAGATAACTTATTGAAAAATCGCGATAAAAATTTTTTGATCATGGATTATTGTTTATTAATTCGTCCTGCAGGCGCCTGAATTTTTTCAATTTTTAGTTTTCATATTCAATAAGTTTAAATAATATTTATTCATTAAAGGTCCAATCGGGGCGTGGCTTGCGCAAGCCGGAGTACCCGTTTTCGGGTGTATTTTCAACCCTCTGGGAAAATTATAAATATTGGTTCGACAATTCCGGGAGTCGAGACTTTTTTTACCCAATTCCCTCTTCTTTTTAAATCTTCTTTCAAATTTAAAAAATCTTTATTAGTTTTTGAGATATTTGCAAAAAACTAAGCCTCCCTTTTTTAGTTAATTGTTAATAACTTTTGCAATTTTTCAAGCGGAACTTCATTTTTTTCAAAAATCATCCAGATGCCATTCCGAATCGAATGACACCTCAATTATAATTTTCGGAGACTGCTCAAAAAAAGTTGACCAAAAAGGCACTTGTTGACTAGACTGTTTCTCACAAAAGTGAATAATAATTGACACAAAAAAAAAATTTTGAAATGAGCATTTAACGTTTCAGTTGAAGTAATTTCAGGTGTCATTAGTAAAGTTGAAATCTACCTAGCTTTAAGTGCGTCGAATTTTTCTGTTAGTTAAATTGTCTCAGTAATATAAATTTTTATAGAATTACAATTGTACATGTTTTTTACACATTCTGTTAAAATAAGTAGCCAAATTTTTTTTCCACATATCAAGTGTTTAGACAATGCATTTTAATCTGTTACATTCCCGGGATCTCGTTATAAGAACAATTCATCGGTTGTGTAATTAGTAAAAATTATGGTTTTTTTTGGCGTAAATTCGTAAACCACCGAAATACACTGAAAGAAAAATTTCTTGACTGGAGAACAAAATTCTTGCCTCAAGAAAATTTTTTCAAAGTCAAAATTTTTTCTTGAAATTCTATTTTTGGCGGAAATAATTTTTTCTTAATTTTAATTATCATGAATACTTGATACAATAAATTTTTATATTAGATCAAAATTTTAAGATACTTAAGAGAAGCATCGCCACCTACTTCAGCTGAGAAAAAAATTTTGTCACCTTGAGAAATTTTAGTTTAATTTTAGTTTATGAGTTTATAAACTCATAAATAACAAATATTTAGACTTTTAAATATTTGATACCCATTTTATATTATTTTATCGTGCAATGATACATATTGAATAAAAAAAAATGATTCAATATTATTTGATCTTCCCATTTGACATATTAGTCAATAAAAATTTACTTTCATCGAGATATTTAATTTTTTGGAGCAAGAGAGAAATTTTCTCAAGACAAGAAAATTTACTTCTATCAAGAACTAAATTTTTTGGAGCAAGAGGCTGAATTTTCTCAAAACAAAAAGATTTTCTTAACTTAAATAAATTTTCTTGGATCAAGATACGTGTTTCTTAAAGCAAAAGAATTAATTTTGTTGGAATAAGTGAAATTTCTTGTGTCGAAAAAAAATTTTTTTTCGCTCAAGAAAGTAATTAGGAAGAAAAATATTTTCTTGGCTCAAGTGAACCTTTTTTTCTGTGCAACAGTCCCCTGGGCTGTCCTTTTCCTAAAATTGAATCTTTGATATTAAATTTCAAGTTATTCGTCTATAATATATAATTTTGTCTATAATGTTTATAAACTTGATTAGTTAACTAACAATTTTCTTCAATAAAAAGTAACGGAAATTCATTTGTTTCATTAAATTCATTAAACCAAAAAAATTTATAAATATAATAATTGTAATTTATTTCTGTTTATTGTAAACTTTGTTTTTTATTGTTTTGAAATAATGTTAAACTCAAAATTTTTGATGAATAATGAAGTATATTGAGTTAAATCATTGATAAGTTGAAATAATAAATTTTGTTCTATTATTAATTAATTAATTATTTTTTCCTCCTATTTGGCTCCTCTGTAACTTCATTTCTGTTGAGTTTAGAAAAAAATGAACATTTACAATTTTGTAGAGAATTAAATTTTCTGTAAGATAGTTAAGAGCGAGATTAAAAATAAATTTTATTCATATAGTTATTTTTAAAAGGGAAAAAAAAAGAAATTTCACAATATTTTTTAAATGAGAAAGGAGACCCCCCTTGCACCAACTCAATTTTTCAGATATTAGGCTTAAACTTTAGGAGAATTTTTTTTTATATTGAAACTTTTAAGATATCGATACTGCCGTTATAATACGTCGTATCCCACATTTAGAAAATTTTACAGTAGACGGTAAAAATGATTCATTTTCAACATTGATTAAATGTAATAGTAAAATTATCAGGAACTTGGACAGGCAAAAATACTCAGTGCTAAATTTTTAAATGTTGCCTTTAATCGTTTGTTCTTAATTGTTAAATTGATTAAATGGGATTCGACTGACGAAAATATTTATTTAAAAATAGTTATTCAACTATTTGACCTTTAAAATTTTAATACGCCTTGCATAATATTGTTATGATTCCATTTTTCAAAAAAAGTCAATTTGTCAAATTTTGTGGGATACGACACATTAGAATGCCAGCATCGACATATGTTTAATCGAAAAAAAAGAAAAGTTATTTTGACATAGTCTAATATACATTTTGGTATTGAGAAGGATGCAGAAAAATTTACAAACTTGAATTCATATTAATTAATTTCAAGTCAACGCATAATCGGAAAAGTGGAACTTTTTTGGTATTGAGAAGGATTCAGAAAGATTGAAAATTTGAATTCATATTAATTAATTTCAAGTCAACGCATAATCGGAAAAGTGGAACTTTTTTGGTATTGAGAAGGATTCAGAAAGATTGAAAATATCAATTCATTTGAATCTTTTTCAATCCTACTCACACCCCGAAAATGCGGAACTTTTTTATTATTGAAGAGGATTCAAAAAGATTAAAAATATCAATTCATTTGAATCTTTTTCAATTCTTTAGGAGTTTCTTAAATTCAACTACTGTAATTCTAAAGCGTCTCAACAAGATTTACAACCATAGAACATTATAGAATGACCTTCACTAACTTAATTACGCATTTTCATTTCTTATTCAAATTTTGTCTTGAAAATTCTTAACTAAAATTAATTTATTATAGCCAACAGGCCTATAATAAATTACTAATAAATTTTTTACCAATAAATTAATAATTAATCAATTAAATTTAATTTTCAATATAAAAGTTCAGCGACAAAACTAACTAATTGACCTTGACAATAAATAACTAAGGTACGAACTCGCTAATATAAAAATGGCCGCTCGAGAAGCTCAATTTTAATTATTTCAGCCTCTTAATTAAATTAATAATTTAATCTGGCCTAAAATAATTAAAAATACCTGGAGACTCAATTATTACTTTATCCAACGACGACTAATACTCCGGTCCAACTTGGCGGGCTCAGCTGCTTGGCGTCTTGTCGTCTCGAACCAGGGTGCTGGCCTGCGGTCAGGGTTGTCCAATTCCAAAATGCCCCGATAACTTCCTCTGCAGTTGCTCTTTATTCTCGACGTCCAAATTTGCACTCTATTGACAAACTGATCTCAACAAGGTCACTGATTCACAAAGGCAAAGGCCACTGGCTTCCAGAAGGGAAAAAAGCCTCGATGTCTTTCTTGCTGGCTCTTTTATAACCCTCGAACTCCGGCTCTCGAACTTTCTTATTGTTCTGCCCCGTTTCATTTTTCGGGGACAGTAGTGGGGACTTTCGATTAGCACGCCCGGTGACAAGTCGAAACTACTTGTCAAAAATCGAAAGGTATAAGGGAAAACCCTACCTACCGTGCGTTAATTAGTGGTCGATAATGACCCCGGGAAGTTCGATTTTCCCTGTTACAATCCCTGATTAAAAATACTCATTAAGAAGTATTGAAAAATTATTTCAATTCTTTTCAATCCATACGGAGATTTTGAAAATATTAAATGGAATTGAAAATTCGATCATTTGAATACTTTCTAATTCTTATAATGAAATTCAAAAGTATTGAATAGGATTAAATTTTTTATCGTTTGAATTCTTTTCAATTCTGACGTGGAATTCAAAAAGTATTGAACGGGATTCATTCTGGTATCTCTTGAATACTTTTCAATCCTCAGATA
>NW_025404404.1:0-4322 GCF_020080835.1 Cotesia glomerata
GGAGGGGCGTGGCTTAAAATTTGACCGTCTGGTGGTAGAAAACCTAACTAGCGATTGTAGGATTATAGTATCAGCTGATCCGTTAAAGTACACGTTGATGTGAATAAAAAGTAATTAATTGAGAAATAAAAATGCGTGTGTCTATCCAAGAAATATGTAAATTTGGTTCTTCTGCCCCAATAGGCAGGAAACTTTATTGGTGGCGAAAATATAATTGATCGTGGTCATATAGTAAATTGTGGTATCGTAAATAATAATAGTGATGAGGAGTGATGGCACCACCTTCTCGCATTTTGTTTTACAAACAACAAGTTTAAAAATGAACCTCACGAAATAAATGGCCAAATTTCAAAAGATGGCAAAATAATTGGTATGAAATGTTCATGTAAAAGCTGGATTAGGAGGTACTTGCAAGCATATTGTGGGAGTACTTTTGTTCTGTAAACCGCAGGTATCATTATGACATTTGATTTTGGTAAGTATTAAAATATTACGTTCTTTGATAATTATTAAAATAATGACGTTATACATTATTTAAGTAATAATTTTATCTTTTTTCTCTTTCAGAAATGATCTGGAGGAAGTTTAAAAAATATCACTTTCACAGATAAAAAAATGTATCGTGGGGTTGGAGTGCTCCACATAAATCAGCCCTTGAAAAATATGAGCGGTGGAAAACTTTACTGGAGCACAATTGAAATTTTGATGTAAAAAAAAAAAAGTGTTGAGGGAAAATTAAAAAATAAACTGCAATTAGAGAACTCTGAAACTACGACACCTACAAAAAGAAGCTGATGATATGTCATTGGCTTTAAATACTTCTAATCAAGTTGATGGTACTGGATGATGATTATGAAGAAAATTTTCGTAAGATAATGGTTGAAAGATAACCCCTTTTTGATCAGCGTTAGCAAAAGAACATATGTAAATAATTTTTCATCTTAATTAATTTGAAAAAATTTTTTATTGATTTTTTGTTGCAATAGTTTACAACTATGAATTTAACATTTTATGTTGGGAATTAAGTTACAGTGAGATTATCATTATTCACTCGATTCATTGAACTTGTTGTTTATCTTTTTTAGTGAATGAGAATTTGACTAATTAAATGTTGTTTCCCTTGTTTTTTAATACTCAACTTGCAGGTCTGGAAGACATGCAACTTTATGCAAGAAATTAATCATGATGACAATCATAATTTACTTTTACGCCCCGAAAACATTGAAGCAATTATTATTAATCAAAAAGACATCACAACTACTTACAGATGTGAAAAATTTTCATAAAATTCGATCCCATTAACACTTGTTGTTCCGCAGTTTTTAATCGATTGTCTTGCAGATGCGATAACAGATTTGTTCTAAAAAGTACAGAGTTTTTACTCTGGCCAATTCAATGGCTAAGTGAACGAGAAAATCGTATAACAGCCAGCAGAGCTTACTCATTATATACTTACTTTTTTAATAAAAAACCAGATTGGAGAAAAAAATCTACTGATTATTTCTATAGCTCATCATTCAGTAATGGCGAAAATACAAAAATATGCAAGGGTTAGAACAAAAGAAACTTTACGCACGCGAAGCTTATGAAAGTTGTATGTCAATGGGAAGTCGTTCAATGCGGCTCTAGTTATTTCGAGTTAAATCCTTGGTTGGGATGTTCACCTGAGTGGGATTGTCGTTTTGAAAATAATAAACCATGGAAACTTATTGAGGGAAATTAAGTGTCCCAAAGAAGGTAAAATATTGACGACACCCAGTAAAATCAAATCAAGTGGCTAACTAACGAACATGGTGCTTTTAACTTTAAAAAAACATATGTATTTTGCGCAAGTTCAAATAAGTATGGCAATACTTAATTTACCCTCTACGGATTTTATCATATATTCTTCTTTTGATAAGAATATAAAAATAATACCTGTTCGATTTGATGTAAAATTTACAAAAAATTTATTGATAACTTTAAAAAAAATTTATTTTAATAAGATGATACATAATATATGTCTGAGAGAAAAAGAAAAAGATGAAAACCAAAAAGAAAATCAATAAAATGTTATTTTTCATTATTTATAAACTTTATTTTTATTTTATATTTTTATAAAATAAGTTAACAATCAATAAAACATTTATATAAAACTATTTTGTTGTTTTAATCCTGAATGAATTTTTCATCTTTCAGAATAGGTTGACTTAAATTTACAATGGCACAAATTATAGTAAAAATTTCTTCAATTTTATGCACAAGACCAATAGGCATTTTCGACGATAGTATTTCAAAAATTTTGATCCGCTGGTTACTCCGTTCCACATGTACACGAGCTTTTGCTATTTTGCGACCGTTCATGGCTTCCATTTTCGAAAATTGTTTTTTATCCTTAAGAAAAGGCGGTGAAATAAGTTTCACGTCATTTTTGGCATAAATCATCAACAGTAAAACCCCGATCAGTCATCACAGCATCCTTTTTGTCAAATTGTTTTAATAATTTCACTTTGCTCAAACACAGCATTATCAGAAGCCCGACCACCGTAAGGCTTACTAATAAAAGAAATTAATCCAGCAGGCGTGACAGCAGTCATAAATTTAACAGTGTAAGAACTTTTGTAACGAGAATAAGTTACAATTTGGCAGCATAAATTTTTTGGTCTTTGAATTGGAATTTCTGTGCAATCAATCACAGCACGAACATTCTCAAATCCTACAAAATCAAGAGGAATATTTTTAAGAATATTCTCTTTGCTAGGCCATAATATAGCTGGCTTTAAACATTTGTATAAAATATCAATCATATGAAAAATTCGATCTTTACAAGTCTCTGAGTATACGATTTAAACAAAATAGCTAGAAGAGCATATGACATATTTTGTTTTAACTTCATAAACGTCATTATGATAACTTCCAATGAATCTAATTTTGCATTAGAATGTGATGTTGAGGTCTTTGTTTATCTACTAATTTCTTTATCGTATACAATAAACAAAAATTTGGAATTCCTGTTAAAGTACTAAGTTCATGATCATTTGAAATAAACTCTGAAAATTTTGGAATAAAATTATCTGTACGCACCTTGAGTTCCAACATCGTTAAACTTTTTTACACTCATTTCAATATTACGTTTTGTACACAATTCAAACTTTTCTATCACCTTAATCAATGTTAAATTATTTTCAGTTACTGTTTTTTTTCTAGGCGAGCAGAGAGAATTGTTTTCTGAATTTTCAGTTAAAATAACTGAAGATAGTCGTGGAAAAATGATTTTTATCACCAATATTTATACCAATTTCTGCTCAGATTTTGTACAATTTTGTCGATAACGGACTGAATACCACAGTCAAAAGTTTTCAACTGCTTGTTCTATGTGATAATTGGATCATTTTGAAGGCCCAAAGTCTTCTTTCTTTCTTTTTTCTTTCTTTCTATTTCTTCTTCTTCTGCTGTTACTTTTTCTCATTGATTTTTTCTTTTATCACTTTGCTTTGCTCAGTTAAGCATTTATTTGAGTCCTCAAAGCTTTGTAGATTATCATTATAATTGTTATCACTAGATATTGTTGCTGTTTGCTCATCTGCGTTGATATTTTTTATGTTTCAAAGATGATCTTCTTTATTTGTCTCTCTTTCTACGCACTTTTCGAGACGATAGAGCATGATTAAGCTTATCTGAGCAATCAGACAGAGCTCTTAGGCAGATTAATTGATGGTAACAGCTGTTTTCTCTTTTAAATAATGTTGCTTTGTTTGACTGGAAAATGAATAAAAGTTATAATATTAATCCAATCCAATCCAATGAGAATCGATGATTTAAAAATTATTAGATTATAAGTTACAGTTTATACATACCAGAAGTGAATATAACCATGTTCAGTAAAATGACGTGAACATACTCGTATATTTGCATACTTTTTTCCCCATTCTAAGAACTTTTTATCCAAGCATCTCTTTCTGTCGATTAATCCTTCAGCATTAAAAATATTTATACTTTTCACAAAACTGTCATTTTTTTAGGAAATACATGAAACCGGAACTGTTTCATGCTTAGAAGCTATGACTTTTACACCCATAAATTACAACAGTATACATTACTTTTATTTTTATGAGGAGAAAATTCCATACTTAAGAAAATAATAATATACGTATATAATTTTTTTAAATCAAGTTCAATATTTATTTATTTAAAATTTAATTTAAAAGCTTATGTCCCTTGAAAATATAAAATTTTAAATAAAAAAGATTTTTGTCATAGAAATGACAGTTATCATTTGGTTAAGTATCCTACAATCGTTAGTACAAAATTTGACCACCAGATAGCGTATTTAAATGCTCAGT
>NW_025404405.1:0-4317 GCF_020080835.1 Cotesia glomerata
TCCACAGATTCGGTAGAATCTGGCGCCAAGTTCCGTTCAAATCCGTTGTAAACAGAGCGCCAGACTACCGACTGTGTTTACTGTAAGCAGAACGGTATTTCGAGGTTGCAAAATTTTATTTAATTATATGGTTCTCCTTTTTCCAAAATAATATATGTGGTGTGCGTCATTGTGTATTTCAATTTTTTTAAAGTCCTAGTAAATAGATTTTACGAATTTCATTAAAAGTAAAATATTTTGCAACCGCGCACACTAAATACGTTCTAAAATTTTTTTAATTTTAAATTTACAATAAAATTTTTTAATTTCCGAAAATCATAAACAATCATATCGGTTACTCGGATTTTTTAATTTTTTTATTTTGTATCTTTTTGTAAAGAAAAAAAAAATTTTTTTTCCTAATAGTCTTATGAACGTGGACTTGGTGCGACTTTTTTACAGTGAAACTGTTTTTGTTCCGATTTCAATTTCAATTACTAACAAATCACAAATTAGCGGCTTTATGGGGTCTTATCTCGCCGTTAATCGGGAGGTTTTTTTAAATCTTATTTTTTTTTTGCTTACAAGAGTATATCTGAAAATGGGTTTTCATACTTTTCATTTATTTTCAACGGACACCGAGAAATAGCATTTTAATTACTAAAAAATCAGAAATTTTCAACTTAATGGGATTATAACTCGGAGTTTGCGGGGTGGTTTTTTAAATAATAATTTTTTTCGATTTACAGGAGTTTAATCGACAAGTAGAAAAGGTTTCTTTTGTTGATTTTCAATGGGCACCAATTATTTGAATTTTAATTTCTGAGCAATCCCGATTTTTGTGCGTTATCAAGTCGTATTTCGGTATGTATGGGGTGTTTTTACAATTTTTTAAATTTGTCTGATGGTCAGAAGTACCACTGATAATTTTGATTGGTATTTTTAACTTCCCGCTAAAAATCTCAGATTTTCAAAAATCGGGAAGTTATTGTTTTTACCCCGTTTGGCAAAAATCGAGTTTTCATCAGATCTCGACGTTTGAAGGTCACAGGAAGCTTCCCTGACTACCCCCGCGATGTTGTCACTATGTCTGTATGTATGTATGTGTGTGTGTGTGTGTGTGTGTGTGTGTGTGTGTGTGTGTGTGTGTGTGTGTGACTATGTGACTCGCTTATAACTTTTGAACGGTTGAACCGATTTCATCGCGGTTGGTGCCATTCGAAAGGGCTACGCTGAACTTAGATTTCCTGAGAATTTGAACCGATTCGGACCGATAGATTTTAAGAAATCTTGAAAAATCTTAAAAAAAATCATTTTTGAAAGTAGTTTTTTTGGAATATCTTTTAAACGGCTCTATCGATCAACTTCAAAAACTAATCCGCCCTTAAGCTTGAAAAACCTCGCCGATCGGCGTCAACCCGATCAAAATCGGTTGATTCGTTCGAGAGATAGCGTGAACGAAAGAAAACCGAAAAAAACCGAAAAAAGTGTTTTTTTCACATAACTTCGTCATTTCTTCTCGGATCGTTTTTGATGATATAGAATAATTTTAGAAGTTAAAAAACCGCGTCGATTGCCGCCGAAAACGTGGAAATCGGTTGATTAGTTCGAGAGATATCCTCGACGAAATATTTGGAAATAAGGATTTTTTCAACATAACTTCGACATTTTTTGGAATAACTTTCAAACAGCTCTACCGATCGATTCCAAAAACTAATCAGCTCTTAACATCATAAAACCACGTCGATTGCCACCAAGCTGGTCAAAATCGGTTGATTCGTTCGAGAGATATCGTGAACGAAAGAAAACCGAAAAAAGTGTTTTTTCAGAGTTACTCCGAAATTTCTAGTTTGACCAATTATAACTTAGAAATTATTTATAAGGCTTAAAAAACTACGTAGAATGCCGCCAACCGCGTAAAAATCGGTTCATTCATTCAAAAGTTATTGCGGTATGAACATTCAAAAAATAGTGTTCCATGAAACTTCTATCAGACTTTTGAGCTCAAAGAGCTCAAAAGCATAGAAAAGGTATCTTTTTGAGCTCGGAGAGCTTAAAACAACACACAGATTGTACTTTTGAGCTCGAAGAGCTCAAAAAAGCGGCCAGGTATTAACGGAATTAGCGGGAAGTTGCAGGGATGGCCTTTAGGGTCAACCGTTTTCCTAATTTTTTTTTCTATTTCGAATCCACTGAGAAAATTTTAATTTTTATATTAAATAATCCCGAAAGACTCGGCTTTATAAGGCTGTATCTTAGTGTCTATGGGGTGGTTTTTGTAATTTTTAATTTTTTTTCGATTGTTATGAGTATAGTTAACTATTAGCCCTGGTTTTTTATTTGAAATTTTGAGTAGTCGTCGAAAATTTCTATTTTAATTATTGAAATATCGCACAATTTTTGGCTTTATGGGACTGTATCTCTCTGTCTATGGGGTAGTTTTTTATTTTTAAAAATTTTTTTGGTCAACAGTAGTGTCACTGATTTTTTTTATTGCTTTTTTTTTTAACTTCAAGTGCACACTGATCATTTGAATTTCATCATTAAATAATCGCAAATTTTTGGCTTTATGGGGCTGTATCTTAGAGTGTATGGGGTACTTTTATAACTTTTATTTTTTTTTTAATTACAGGGGTATCATTGAATATGACTATCGGCTTTTTTTTTTTTATTTTTCGGTGACACCGAAAATTCGAGTTTTAATTATCAAAAAATCGCACATTTTTTGTTTTATGGGGCTGTCTATGGGATGGTTTTTCTAATATTAATATTTTTTTTTATTCACAGAAGTATCATTGATCATTATTATTGTATGCGGGCATTTCGCTATAACTGAGCAATGATATCACACATGTGCAGGCGAGCGCGCACTCATTGCCCGTCGCGCTTCCACTCGCTCGCTCTCGCGCCTACCGTTCTGCCGCTTTACCGCGCTCCTCATTGGTCTATTTTCATAAATTCATAGTAATTTTCCTATGGGTCTGATCGAAAAACGGTAAAGCACTTTTCTATTCAGAATCCAATTTTCTACCACACCCTGTCCGGTGGCTCACGACTTCTGAGACACCCTGTATATATAAAAAATGTATTGCTTATTGATGGCCTTGAGGGAGCTTCGGCTCTAAGGACAAATAAATATATATCTATCTATCTATCTATATATCTATATATATATATTACACATACAAATATAATTTAATAAATAAAAAATAATAATATGAATGTTTTGCTGTAAATAAAATTTTAGGAGCATAAAACACTTAAAAAAAAAAAAAACAACATACATATGTAAGAAAACAAAAAAATGTATTATTTATAAAAAATTTTTTACAACCCAATTATTCAATTGTAATAGAAAATTCCATTTATTTAATGATGAATAAAAAAAAAAATTAACTCTGCGATGGAGATTCGAACCCGAGTTGAGAAATCCAAAGACTCGCACTCTACCCTAACAGCTACGAAGCTCATTGACGTAAAAATCGTGATTGTATATATAAACTGCATTTGGGGAGTTTAATTAATAACTATCCATAATATTATTTGACGTAAAAACTTAATTATTTTTATCAATTATTACTAATCTATCTATCTATATATATAAAAATCAATTGCTGTGCGTTAGTCTCGCTAAAACTCAAAAACGGCTGGACCGATTTTCAAATTTTTTTTTTGTTTCGTTCGTTATAGTTCAGGGATGGCTTGGAAAAAAAAAATTAGGAAAACGGTTGACCCTGAAGGCCATCCCTGCAACTTTCCGCTAATTCCATACTTAGGCGCTTAAAATTGCACCAATGACGTTTTTGAGCTCTTCAAGCTCAAAAATACAATTTATGGGTTATTTTGAGCTCTCCGAGCTCAAAGAGATTACTTTCCTATGCTTTAAAGCTCTTCAAGCTCAAAAGTCTGATAGAGATTTGATAAGACACTATTTTTTGAATTTTTAAACCGCAATAACTTTTGAATGAATAAACCGATTTTTACGCGGTTAGAAGCATTCGACGTAGTTTTTCAAGCCTCACAAAGAATTTTAAATTTTAAATTGATCGCGCTAGAAATTTTGGAGTTATTCCGAAAAAACACTTTTTTCGGTTTTCTTTCGTTCACGCTATCTAAAAAACCACATTTGAAAAAAAATTTTTTTTCAGTTTTTTTAAGATTTCTCAAAATCTATTGATCTGAATCAGTCCAAATAGTTTTCAAAATCTAAGTTTGGTCAAGCCCTTTCGAATGGCACCAACCGCGATGAAATCGGTTGAGCCGTTCAAAAGTTATAAGCGGTTCACATACTTTCACGAACACACACACACACACACACACACACACACACACACACAC
>NW_025404406.1:0-4315 GCF_020080835.1 Cotesia glomerata
GAGGGAAACCGCTAGTATCCATATATATATTCTTGGAACTATTGCTTACTTTTCTTAAAAATCAACAATTATTTATTCATGAGCAAGATCACGTCAAGTGGACCCCCCATTTACCACTTGATCATAAAAATTTAATCTATATATATTTTTTATTAGTACTTATGATGGAAAATTGATCCCCCAAACGATTCTTCAAAATTTTGATTTTAACAATTTTTTTTTTTATAATGAAAATTTTAAGCACTTTTAATTAAAAAATGGATTAAAAATCAACCGCAAGAGATAAATTTGTGAAATTTTCAGGATCCATGGTCAAATGTCTATATTTTAAGAATATATTCACGAATTAAAATTATTTATTTATTTTCGTATTGTTAATTAACTTTTAAGTTAACAAATGAAAATTTAACTAACTTCTCGAGCAAAAAATGCATTGTTTTTTTATCGGTCACATACTTTATCCATTTAAGTTTAAAATTCCGGAATAAAATTTCACTGCTCGCCATTAGTTTAAACAAAATTAATTTATTTATGACAGCGCGCCAGGCGCCGAGCGCTGTGGAAATGCCGCGCTGCCGAGCGTCTTGAACTACATTAATGCTTTTATCAGTGATAATTTATAATAACATTACAAAATATTATTATAAAACAAATTTTATTATTATTTATCTTATAATTTATTATAATTATTATTAATAAAATTTAATTTTTTTCAACAATGTTATAAAGAAAATACAATCATAACATACTGAATAGAACAAACAAGCTTAAATGATTAAATAATATATTCTGTAGTCAGTTATTTTTATTTTTTTTTAAAAACTCTGTTAATTAACACTGTTTCATCTTCTGAAACGAGCCTACATTCTAATGAAAAATTTTCCAATGGTTTGTAATAATGGAATTGGCGAGTATTTTTAATGTTGTTAAGCGTTCAAATCGTGGTTGGTATTTTTTTTCATGTAGCTCATGATCTTTAATAGTACAGAAAGCAAAATTAATTTTCTTAAAAGAACTTTCGGCCCACTGAAAAAAGGAAAGTGCTGATGTTATGTGGTTATTCTTATCACGTTGAAGACTAGCACGATAAGCTTGTCTCTTTACACTTCCTGCCAAGCCATCACACGCTCCTTTGCCATGAGATGTAGCGAAAAAAGTCCAATCAGCATCAACACCAAAATCATTTTTATGATTAACTAAATTGGCAAAATTATATTTATTTTTATATTGTGAAGCTGCTCCATCGGAAAAATACTTGATTTTTTTAATTTTGTCGGTGACAATTCCATCATTACAAACCATTGGAAAATTTTTCATTAGAATGTAGGCTCGTTTCAGAAGATGAAACAGTGTTAATTAACAGAGTTTTTAAAAAAAAATAAAAATAACTGACTACAGAATATATTATTTAATCATTTAAGCTTGTTTGTTCTATTCAGTATGTTATGATTGTATTTTCTTTATAACATTGTTGAAAAAAATTAAATTTTATTAATAATAATTATAATAAATTATAAGATAAATAATAATAAAATTTGTTTTATAATAATATTTTGTAATGTTATTATAAATTATCACTGATAAAAGCATTAATGTAGTTCAAGACGCTCGGCAGCGCGGCATTTCCACAGCGCTCGGCGCCTGGCGCGCTGTCATAAATAAATTAATTTTGTTTAAACTAATGGCGAGCAGTGAAATTTTATTCCGGAATTTTAAACTTAAATGGATAAAGTATGTGACCGATAAAAAAACAATGCATTTTTTGCTCGAGAAGTTAGTTAAATTTTCATTTGTTAACTTAAAAGTTAATTAACAATACGAAAATAAATAAATAATTTTAATTCGTGAATATATTCTTAAAATATAGACATTTGACCATGGATCCTGAAAATTTCACAAATTTATCTCTTGCGGTTGATTTTTAATCCATTTTTTAATTAAAAGTGCTTAAAATTTTCATTATAAAAAAAAAAATTGTTAAAATCAAAATTTTGAAGAATCGTTTGGGGGATCAATTTTCCATCATAAGTACTAATAAAAAATATATATAGATTAAATTTTTATGATCAAGTGGTAAATGGGGGGTCCACTTGACGTGATCTTGCTCTCATATAAAAAAAAATACGAAGAATTTCACATTCAGAAAATTTTTAGTAAATACACCGTTCAAACAAGAAAAAGATGATAACTAAAAAATTGATATATTAATAAAATAAATGAAAATTAATTTCTTCGAACATAGATAATTCATATATTTTAATGTATATATACATATATATATTTAATTTATTATAATTTATTTGATGAGCAATTTTTCGAAATCAAAATTAAATACTTTTTTATTATATAAAAACTAAAAACGGATACGGTATAGGTTAAAGTAGTCATGTGGTCCACTAAAAAAAAAAAAATCATCTTGCTTTTTATATTAAATAAATATTTATTCATTATAAAAATAGTTCACTTGTCTACTATGATAATAATTAATTGTATTAATTTTTTTTTTAATAGTTTCGAAATGAAATTGATTTTCATTTTCCAGAAATATCCTTTAAGTATTAAATATTATTTATTTATAAGGACAATTAAAACACAATTTATAAACAAGTAAATTATTCAATATAAAGCGTACGGAGAAGATTTAATAGGAATATAAATAAAATAAGAACTTGTAAATGATTTTGATCTACTTAATATAATTGTTTTTTATTATCAGAAACGACTTCTATAAATATAATCATAATAAATAGGATAATATATATATATATATATATATATATATATATATATATATATATAGATAACACATGTAATATATATACATAGAATAATAATTTTTTTATTTAAGGTCAAGTACCCAGTAGCTGCTCAGGAACCAGTACCTGCTCACTCCATGTATTTGTATATCTATACATTTATTTGTGAACACTGGTTCCTGAGCAGCTACCAGGGCTCTTTCCTTATTGATGGTTTTTTTTTTCTATATAAATTTTGATTTTTTTTGGGAATCCTGAAATTTTTTCAGATGTTTTTTCGATTTCTATTTTTTTTTTTTCATTGAAAAAAAAATGTATTTTTTTAGGTATATTTCTTATAAAATTAGAAAAAAAATTTTTTTTTTTCGACTAATGAAAATATAAAATTATATGAAATCTTCTAATGAAACTGATGAATTCTTAGAACTAGTCTTTTTATAATAATTGATTTGATATAAAAATTTCAAAAATTTCTGAATATCTGCTGATTTTAGGTATTGTTTAAAATGTAAATTTTATTTGAGTATTTTTTGGTGGTGAATAATTACTGAAAGAGCGGAAAAGCGGGGATCAGGTTTAGGTCTGGATATCTCAATTAAAACATGGCTAGAAATTATTGTATCAAAACAACATCTAGGAATTTATTTACATTAAATACACTCAATATTTAACTAATGTTTAATAGCGGATTGTTAAGATAAAAGCGGATTTATAAAATTACAGCGTGGTTTTGCAAAAGCGAAAACCGGTTGACACGATCGGTTGAACACTTTGCTGGCACTGAAAAAGCGGTGAAAGGAAATAAATGCACAAATAGCGCACAACTTATCTGAAACAAACTTTAAAGCGAATTATTAGCGGTTAATTTTAAGCAAATTAAATTATTAAATAAGCGAAATGCGGTTTATTAACGAAAAGCGAAAGTAAAGAAATACTAATGGCGACTTGATGCAGCGAAAGCGTGGAAGCGAAAGATAATAACAATAGTTCGTCTTCTTCCTCGTTGAGTTGGGGAAGAAGGCTATTGCGCATTTCTAGCGGGAGCGATCAGCCAATACAGCGGTCGATTCATGGCGTGATCGAGAGGCTGATTTTCTATTGGCGGTTCGATTTTGCGGGAACTAGCGGTGGACAGGTGCGTCTCTTGAATTTGGGAGTCCCCCAGGAGCGAGTTAATCGCTACTGGGCCTTGTTCACCGAACAGGTGGGATAGATTAAATCTACTATTATTATTAATATTAATTATTATTATTATTATTATTATTATTATTATTATTATTATTATTATTATTGATAAGATAATAAAGGATATATTTAATAATTATAAAAAAATTTTACTTGAGACATTGTAAAGGATGATTTCGATTTGATACTTCACGATCAAATCGTAAGGCAACTTTTATTGTATTTTTAACCGGAATATGTCCATGTTACCTGAAAAATTTTTTAATCCGTTCCTTTTTCTAAAAAGATCAAATAGTTCGTCTTAAACAAAAATTATAAGCAGCAACACATCATCAACAGCAACATTAGTTTTCTGGATTTCAATAAATGGTCCC
>NW_025404407.1:0-4314 GCF_020080835.1 Cotesia glomerata
TGTGTGTGTGTGTGTGTGTGTGTGAGTGTGTGTGTGTGTGTGTAAGTATGTAAACCTCTTATAACTTTTGAACGGTTAAACCGATTTCATCGTGGTTGGTGCCATTCGAAAGGGCTTGGCCAAACTTAGATTTTAAATACAATTTAGACTGATTTGGACCGACGGATTTCGAAAAATCTAAAAAAACTGTAAAAAAAAATTTTTTCAAAAGTGGTTTTTTTGGAATATTTTTTAAACGGCTTTATAGATCAACAAAAACTAATCAGCTCTTAACATCAGAAAACCACGTTGATAGCCGCTAATCCGGTCAAAATCGGTTTATTCGTTCGAGAGATATCGTGCAGGAAAGAAAACTCAAAAAAGTGTTTTTTCGGAATTACTCCGAAATTTCTAGTTTGACCAATTGAAACTTAGAAATTCTTTATGAACTTAAAGATTTTTCAAAAGGCTCAAAAAACTGTGTAGAATGCCGCCAATCGCGTACAAATCGGTTCATTCATTCAAAAGTTATTGCGGTTTGAAAATTCAAAAAATAGTGTTCTATGAAACTTTTATCAGACTTTTGAGCTCAAAGAGCTTAAAAGCATAGACAAGGTATTTTTTTAAGCTTGGAGAGCTCAAAACAAGACATAAATTGTATTTTTGAGCTCAAAAACTTCGTAGGTGGAATTTTAAGCGCCCAGGTATTAACGGAATTAGCGGAAAGTTGCAGGGATGGCCTTTAGGGTCAACCGTTTTCCTAATTTTTTTTAAGAAACATTTATAGTCATTAGCTGCTTCAATCAAGGAGACAAAGAGGCCTACGCAAAAATAATAAAAATATTGTTAACCTAAATTTTAAGGCTTTTTTTTCAAGTTGATTATGTAGCCTCCAAAGATATGAAACTTATATTTTGTCAAAAACTAATAAACTTCTTTAAAAAAAAAATAGCGCGTCAGTCTTTCAAGCGTCAGATCCCCGATTCGATCCCCGCGCGCACGCCGAATTTTTTTATTTTATAGAAATAATTATATAAAATTACTTCAGCCGTTCCCCACCCTGCTTCAAGCTTTCGCAATTTTATTGGCGAGCCATTGAAGTGACCGGAATCTGAATTTTTCTAATTTAATTTTTTTTTATTTAATTAATTTATGAGATCAATTAATTTGTTTATCTCATCGCATATGATTACTTATAAATTCATTTGAAATTTGTGCGAGCCGTTGACGGACTGAATTTAATTTTTTTTCTTTAATTATTTATTACTCTTTAGAAAAATTAAACTGTTTATTCCATTGTATTATTAATTATAAATTAATTTGAGAATTCGCGAGCCATTGACGGACCGGAATTTTTCAATTTTTGGTTTCATGATTAATTTAATTTGAAGATAGATTAATTGCTTACGTCATCGTGTAGTATTAATTATAAGTCATTTAAATTATTATCTGTGGAGCCACCTCGACGTATCAATATTATTGTTGTTTCTTTGAGTTATTATTGTTCGTTCATCTTCTGGCGAAGAATTTAACTGTTATTATAGTCATTTTTGGAAAATTATTAACAAATCTTGGCGACTGTTAAAATAAATTGTTGACTGGACATTCGGCGATTACTGTTTTTGTTTTTTCTTTTTTCCTCGAGCTTACTTTCTAAATTTAAGCATTTTAGTTTTCACCGTTCATTTCGAATTTTAAATCTCTTTCGTTATCGACCCGCCGCCCAACTTTGACAAACGACAACCTGACTTTCGAATCATGAAACGGTAAGTTCTTCGGCGCCTCAACTACCTTCGAAACCTAGGTAAGCCATTTTAGGTGGTGCTCTCCGGCCCTGTCGCGACGCCAATGCCGGTGAAAAAGCATCCATTATAATGTATTTAGGGGATTTTATTCAGGGATTTTCCACCCACGCATTCCTCGGCCCACGCATCCACCCACGCATCTACCCAACGCACTAATTCACCCACAATATCATTCATACCCACGCATCTACCCACGCGTCGGCCCATGCTTGGGTAGATGAAACTAAATTCTAAAAAGAAACGTAATACAAATTATTTCCTTTTATGCAGATAAATAAACAAAATGTATTGAAGAAAAAAAATGCTCGTCTTTTGTTTTTATCGGCGGGAAAAAATGTTTGTTAAAGTTAAATAGAAATAAAATGGTGAAGGATTGATAGAATTCAAAAAGTATGTAGCCTCTAACGATCTACAATTCATTCCGCGTCGAATGGTCCTAGTCCCATGTCATTACGTTCAAGTAGTTTTTTGCGTGATTGGACGTTCTACGAAACCTACTTTCATTATATATGTATAGATATAGGGGCCATTTTTTATATATATAATTATATATAAATCTTTTTACCCGGGGTCATATTTCTGTAACCATCCGAAAGTTTTTAAATATTTTTGATTTTTGTCAATAAATATGTTTAGAAACAAATCAATCAAAAATTTTTGAAAAAGAAATGATTAATCAAAAATATTAAATTAAATAATAAATAACTTGAATCATACAATAGAATTAATGATGTATTAATTATACTATGCATATAATTTTAAGGTATTTTCTAGTAGGAATTCGAGAAAGATGACTTTGACGCCACCTGCCCAAAAAAAATGTAAAGCAAAGTGGTGGCAACTTAGTATACAAAAACGTAATAACAAATTTGTTAAATTAATATTATAATATTAATATAATATTTTTTTTAATTTAATTGGGATAATTTTTCGTAATGTCTTCTTCGAAAGTAGTCATTAAGTTTTCGTATACCACGAAAAAAATTGAAAAAAAAAAAAAATTAGGAAAACGAGTTGACCCCTGGAAGGCCATCCCTACAACTTCTTCCGCCAATTCCATAGCCTAGGCGCTTAAAATTGCATTCGATGACCTTTTTGAGCTCTTTCGAGCCCAAAAAAATAAGGAAGTTTATATTTAGAATTTACCAACTTAAAAACAGTTGTCGGGATGTAAGGATTTTGGATGTAACAATAAAGAACGGCGTTGGCTTTGCATTACTTTTGACTCCGGTTATGGGTTTAAGTTTGATGAGACGGGGTCAGACATTTGAAATGACAAGGTTTAAGTGAGATGAGGAAGGTTAAAAATCATAGACAATATGAAAATAACTGGCATAAAAGGTCTGTGAGTGAAAATGGTGTGGATTAAACTTAATGATACAGTCAACAAACGTACGGATACCTGGGAAAACCTTAGTGGCAATGTATAATGAAATTTTAGCTACATTTAAAAGTTATATTTCCTGACATAGCTTATTTCCAGTTTCTTTTGTAAAGTGCACTACTTACACTTACACTTTAGTTTGGAGTAGGTGTCTACTGTTTATTTACATGTACAAGTTATTCTGCTAGTTGTTCTTATTCATTTAGTTAATAAAATAAATGAGTTTTTGTTAATTATGCTTGAGTGAGCTGAAGGATGGGTATAATAAGTTTTATATTGTGCCATGCGTATGAATTGAGGTATATTCATATTGCATAATTGTATGAACTTGTTACATTGACAAAAGTAGGTTATTGTATAATTGTTGTTACTTTTTATGTGTATGTTTTAGACACCTGATGAAGGCCAAATCAAATGACTGAAACGTCGCGAAATCAATAATCTGCGTTTTTACAATTGTTGTCCAATTTCCCGTTAATATTAATATTATAGAGTTTTGTATGTTATTTTGTCTCCGGAGCTCAAAGAGATAGCTTTCCTATCTTTTTGAGCTCTTCGAGCCTGCCAAAATCTTATCAAAAGTTCGATAAAACACGATTTTTTAATTTTCTCAAACTGCTATAACTTTTTGAACGAATCAACCGATTTGCACGCGGTTACGGGCAATCGATGTAGTTTCTTAAGCTTCACACGATTTTCAACAAAAATTAATCTAATGAAAAATTTCGGAGTTATTACGAGAAAACAATTTTTCAATTTTTTTCGACAACGATATCTCACGAACGCACCAACCGATTCTGACGCTTTTGGTGGCGATCGATGCGGATTTTCAAGGTTGAGAGCTGATTAGTTTTTGAGGTTGATAGGTTCAGCCAATTTGGAGATATTTAAAAAAATGAAAAACAATTTTTTTGTCAATTATTTTTCACTTTTTCGCAATTTCTCGAAATCTTCTGGTCCAAATCGGTTCCAACTTACAGGATATCTAAGTTTGGTGAAGCACTTTCGAATGACACCAACCGCGATGAAATCGGTCAAGCCGTTCAAAAGTAACAAAAGGTTTACACACACACACACACACACACACACACACACGCACACAGACATCATCGCGAAAACATTCAGGGAAGAATTCTGCAGAGAATC
>NW_025404408.1:0-4311 GCF_020080835.1 Cotesia glomerata
ACATCCAGAACATACAGATTTTCACCATCAGCGGGGAATAGTCAGGGAAGCTTCCTAGGACCTCGAAACGTCGAGATTCGATGAAAACTTGATTTTCGTAAAACGGGGTGAAAACAATAACTTCCCGATTTCTGAAAATCTTCGATTTTCTTAGCGGGAAGTTAAAAATTAGGAAAACGGTTGACCCTAAAGGCCATCCCTGCAACTTCCCGCTCATTTCATACTTAAGCGCACAATACTGCATTTATTACTTTTTTGAGCTCTTCAACCTCAAAAATATAATTTTCATGTCATTTGGAGCTCTCCGAGCTTAAAAATCTGTTAGAAGTTGAATAAAACACTATTTTTCTTATTTTTAAACCGCAATAACTTTTGAATGAATGAACCGATTTTTACGTGATTGGTGGCATTCAACGAAGTTTTTAAAGCATCATAAAGAACTTTTAAGTTTAAATTGATCGAACAAGGAATTTCAAAGTAATTCCCAAAAAACGATTTTTTCGATTTTTTTCGTTAACGATAACTCACGAACGAATTAACCGATTTCGACCGGGCTGGCGGCAATCGACATGTTTTTTTAATGTTAAGAGCTGATTAGTTTTTGGAATTGATCGGTAAAGCCATTTGAAAGTTATTCCAAAAAAACCACATTTCGAAAAATTTTTTTTTGCAGTTCTTTTGAGATTTCTTCAAATCTACTGGTTCGAATCGGTTTAAGTTATGGTCAGAATCTAAGTTCAGTTAAGCCCTTTCGAATGGTACCAACCGCGATGAAATCGGTTAAGCCATTCAAAAGTTATGAGAGGTTAACATACGGCCGTACACACACACGTACACACACACACACACACACACACACACACACACACACACACACACACACACACGCACACGCACACGCACACGCACACGCACACGCATACGCACATCATCGCGAGAACAGTCAGGGAAGCTTCCTAGGACCTCAAAACGTCAACATCCGTTGAAAACTTGATTTTCGAAAAACGGGGTGAAACCAATAACTTCCCGATTTTTGAAAATTTTCAATTTTCTTAGTGGGAAGTTAAAAAATAGAAGTAAGTAGTAAATATCTAAAATACCTGTTATATCAGCTTCAATGGCGTCTAAATTTGATTCTAAACTCCCGTCCTGAATAATATTCAAGTTATTTTCCATGTCAACAGTTGATGTACTTTGTACCTCTTGAACATTTCTTGAAATTGTTAACAACTGACTTTACAAATTTCTCGACTATCACTTAATAGTAATTTATGTCATATTGCCACTTTGCGGCCAAATGACATACAAAATTTTTTGTTATTATCGCTCCATAAGTTTAACTTTTGAGAGATAGGAGGCAAATAATGACATATTCAAATTTTGTTAAGTTTCACAAGGGCAAAAAAACTTAATTTTATATTAATTATTTTTTGATTAATATTCATTTGTGGCGTGGTTGTTATTTTATTAACATTAAGGCCGCTTCTTAATAAACTACCAGCAGAGAAATAATTAGCGCCACTCAAAAGTAACTAAGTTTAAAATTTACTCAAAATCCATCGGTCGGTACACTAGAATTTGATTTATTTCGTTCTAAATTTCGTTCGATTGCACAAGGTCAGTACGGAAAAAACGGGGGAAGTAAACTTTGCGGCCTAGGCCGCGGAAATAAGGTGGTATGGTAGTCTCTAGAAATGAGTATCTTTTCGGACGCCACCCAGCGCTCAAAAGTTAAACTTTAGGAGCGAGTATAACAAAAAAATTTTTTTTGGGGAGAACTTAAGCATTTTGCGGACCAATATCGAATAAGCAATCGAGAGAATCACTGAAATTCTTCTCAACTTATTTTTGTGCAGGAGATTTTTTTCTAGCTTTGTAAACTTACGTTTTTTGCCAGTTTTTGTACAATTTTTCGATTCTGACAATGGAGTGATGTGAATTGTTAACAGGGAGAAAAAATTTATGCCATACTTTAACAACTCCACAAAGAACGAATTTGGAACTCTCGCGAATTCCAAGCTTTTTTGTTCGACTTATATGAAAAAACAAAGATAAAACATCGCGCTTCACAGGTAATTTTAAACCATTTAAATTTTTTGATTCAAAGCCAACTAAATTTATGTAGTTCCATTGGTTTGTTTTTTCAGACATTGTTTTATTCTATCTAAAAGATACACGCGTTGCTGTTGTTGCAATAACTAGCTAAAAACTAACCTAAAAACCGAACCAATTAAGGACTAATTAAATCAAAAGACAATAGAATCTACTAATTGAATTAATCAAGCGGTAAGAGATCAATGGCGCGGAAATCAATAAATGTACAGAGGGCGCTAAAAGCAAGTTTTAAAAAAAATTTTAATTCAAGTCTTCAATAGTCCAATAAGCTTAATTCTATTAAAAATTTTTAACCAGAACAAATCATTTTTAGAATATTGACATAGTGAACGAAATATCAATAAACGGAAAAACTTTAAGTTCGATGGAGGACATCTTAGAATTGGAATTTTGAGCTCCTCTTTTAACAGGAGCTTTTCTGGGACAGCTATAATATTTTAGATTAAGAGCAAAAAAAAATATCGTCTTTTTTTGGCATATCCTAATATATATATATATATATATATATATATATATATATATATATATATATATATATGCATATATGTATATATATATATATATATATATATATATATATAGGGAAAGTGGGTTTCGTAGACCGTCAATCACGCAAAAACTACTGAACATATTGACATGGGACTAGGACCATTCGACGTGGAATGAATTGTAGATGGTTATAGGCTGCTTATTTTTCGAATTCCATCAATCCTTCACCATTTTATTTCTATTTAACTTAGATAAACATTTTTCCCGCCCATAAAAACAAAAGACGAGCATTTTTCTTCAATTCATTTGTTTTTTTATCGGAAGGGTATTACGTTTTTTTTTTTTTTTTTTTTTTAAGAATTTAGTTCCATCTACAATCGCGTGGGCGGATGCGTGGGCAGATGCATGGGCGGATGAGTGGGTGGAAAATTTCACTAATTATTTCATTTAGGCATGAAGGGTATTACGTTTTTTTTTTTTTTTTTTTTTTTTGAGAATTTAGTTCCATCTACCAACGCGTGGGCAGATGCGTGGGCGGATGCGTGAGTGTAATATATATAAGCGAAATAGGGTTTATTTGACTAAAGTTGACGTCAAAATTACTGAAGCTATCGGGATGGGACTGCTACCATTCGACGCAGAATTTTCCGTAGATGGTTATGGGCTACTTATTTTTTGGATTTCATCAACCATTTGTCATTTTTTTTACGATTTACTTTTACATACATTTTTTCCCGCTAAGAAAAACAAAAGACTCTCATTTTTTATTCATTTGTTTTTAATACGATTTTATTTTGTTTTTATTACATAACCTTGATATTTGATTGATTTAACGTCATTTAAAAAAAGTTTAAGAAAAAGAAGCTTATTATTTTTGGTGAACTAAGTGTCGAAAATTTATGTTTATATGCTGATCGTATGTTTGGTTATGATAATTATCTGAAAATTAATTGGTTTCATGAAATAAAATAGTTAGATATCTATGAAATCTACTGAAAATGTTGTTGTTTATAAACTAGAACTTTTTGAAACATGAAACTTCAACCATATCTATTGAGATTTAATAACATTTACTAAAAATTTCCTTACAGCAAACGTCTCTTTAGCAGCGGGAAAAAAGTAATTGCTAGGTTTCCAACACTTAACATTACATGTAGTAATTCGGTCAACGGATTAAGAATTTTATATACATATTATTTTTGCTGATTACATAACTTATAAATTGCTCTTATTGCGGGATCGCGGGAATGTATCTGATTAAAATGAATGCATTTTCCAAACACTGGGTATGTGAAAAATAAATTTGGCTACTTTTATTTAAATAGGAGCTAATTCGTAAAAAAACATGCTAAATTTATTTTCTATAAAATATTGATGTCACTGAGAAAATTTTAAATAACAAAAAATTGCTTTTGCAATTTAAGCTAGACCAGATTTCAACTTTACTTATGAGGACTTGCAGTGACTTTTAACTTTAAAATTCCCTCAATACTCATTTTGGGAATCTGTGTAACAAATCAAAACAATCACTCTAATTAGAATTTCAAGTCTAGATCTAAAAATGCACAATTTATATAAAGCGCCCAGCGAAGCGAGGCAGATGGCTTTACAGCTTAGTATATATATATATATAGTTAGGACCTCATCTCAAAAAATCGACTATTTTTTTTTCTTAAATATATCGGAAAAGATTGTTTGGAAATTATG
>NW_025404409.1:0-4311 GCF_020080835.1 Cotesia glomerata
TATATATATATATATATATATATATATATATATATATATATATATATATATATATATATAATACATACATATATAAACTTTTTGAACTAATGGTGTTTTCTGAATCAGCTTGACGAACTGAGGTCAGAAAATAGCAAGAAACCCACTAAAAAGAGAAGTTGCGTCATGAGGGACAAATGCAATAGTTATATTTCTGTAAAATATATACTAAAAACATGGTTTTACAGCTATTTTTAGATCTCCGAGCTTCAACACAGAATTGTTATACACTTTTGAGCTCAAAAATTTAGGATGGATTCAGTAACACTTTTTGAAAATATTTAAGCTGCAATAACCTTCCACACAAATCATCCGATTTTTAAAATACATAATATTTTTTGGCAACAACTTCCAGTACCACTAATTGTAAAATTTTCAATAAAATAATTTTTTTTTTACAATTCGCTGCAATTCTTACTTAGTAAGAAATCATTTTGATAGATTTTATTTTTTTACTTTTTCAGTACTCAAATCTCTTTACAATAACACTCCAGTTTTTTTGTTGAATAAAAAGTACAATTTTAACGTTGTTAAAAAATCCATCTCAATTTTTAGCTAGTGTTAGAACTATTTTTTCAAAGTCTGCAATTTTTTCAGAATTTTTCTTTCTTAAATTTTTTGGGCTATCATTTAAGAAATATCTTCTAGTTTAACATACATTTTTTTTTTTTAATTAATCTACAAATTTTTTAAACTACCGAAAAAATTTTTTAAAATATCCAATAAAAAGTTTTATGACAAATGTGTATACAAATGGGCAAAAAGTAATAACCTAGATTATTTATGTAAAATTTGTGTCATAGTTAGGAATTTCAATAAAACAAGCAACTAAAAATTTAAATAACCAATTAACTTAGTATTACGAGTAAAATATAAAAATCAAGTAATCACTTAGCAAATTTCGGAGTTAACAAAACAAAACCATTAGTTAATTAACTCCTAATTATGAAGCCGAACAGAAGCATGAAACTCGGAAAAAATATAAAAGGAAACAGAAAAAAAAACAAAAAACAGAACATGAGGGTGTAAGAAGAGAATGTGTACAAAAAGATACATAGACAGGTACAGATCGTCGGCATTTCCTTGCATCAGAGAGCCGACGAGACTGCGCTCAGCACGCATCGTTGCGCCCGGCGTTTAAACAATCCGGTGGCTATGCGTTGCGCATATACATACCACTCCCTGCTTTCATATTTCCACCTACACTCGTCTCTCACCGACTCATACAGTTTTTAAAATGTTTTTTTACATGCCGGCAACTTTTTACATTTCTACCCCTTTACAGTGGCTTTAACTTTTCTCTGATTCCAATTCAGACTCGACTCTTTTGGTTCTCAGCTCGGGCTATATAATACTGCGTATAGGTAATCTTTCCTCGGTTATTTTAGAAGCGCACGTCTTTCGACCTTTCTTACGACTCTGACTGCAGCTTCGCATACTATGCATATTTGTAAGGATTTGTGAGTGTGTGTGTGGGTGTTTATATGTGACAAAGAGACTCCTGCTGGCCATTCTTCACCAGAAACAAAGTTCCCATCTCTCTTTTCTCATTATTGCCTCGAACAACCAAAGGCCGGGCCGTCAAGTTCTTTGTTGTTGTCCTCGCGGCCGAGATACTTTATTGTTGTGTGTTCTGTGGCTGTACTGAACACCGCGTCTCTGCATTTTTCGCTAATTATGCTTTTCTCCACTGGTGTATCCACCTACCAAATTTATTACAAACTTTTGGTGATATACAGCTCTACTATCCCTTACAGATGTACAAACTACTTTTGAAGAAAAATATTTTTTTTTTAATTTCACTCTTGCTTTGCTCAAGATATTCTGTTTGAATTAATTCAAAAAATCAATTAATCAAAATTTAAGCATGAATTTAAGATTTTTCTCTTTAAAAAAAAAAAAAAAATTGATTTAAAAGGAAATATTCTCTCCAAGGTGCGTTCTTGTTTCAAGATGTTCAGTTCTCTGGTTCAAGAAATGAATTAAAGAATCAAAGAAATAAGAGTAAGAGGATAAAAAATTTCCCGTTCGAGGTACAGAACCAATAAAAAATTTACTTATTTTCAAATAAAACAGCATTTCATATATAATATGCGCTTCACCTAAGAATAAAATATAGAAAATATGGAAAAAGTTATAAGAAAAATGTAAATCTCTACACTGAAAAAAAATTAACTTGATTCAAGAGAAAAATTCTTGAACCAAAAATGATTTCAAAGAGTTTCATTGTCTTGAATCAAAACGAAAAATTCTCGAATTCAGTAAAATTTCCTTGAACCAAGAAAAATTTCTCAATTTAAGAATTTTTCTACTCAAAACAAGAAGATGAAATTCTTCAAAATTATTTACTTGATTCAAGTAAATTTTTTTTTCTGTGTACAAAAAAGGTTAATTCTCTATCAATTTTCTTATATCACTAATATGAAGTTTACTTACAATTTTAATTGTTTACAAATAGATTTTTCGTATAGTCAATTTTTGCAGACTATATTTACATCATGGTACACGGAAAAAAATTAACTGTTGTTGCAACAGGAGGCAGTCATGTTGCAGCAACAGGAAAAAATCCTTTTACAGCAACAGGATTTTCCTGTAGCTGCAACAGGATTACTACTGTTATTGCGACTTAATAGTAAAATATATAGTTGGGTCATTCCATGTCAAATTGACCTACAGTTGGAATTGACCCCTTTTGATTTGGATAAATTTTGATCAGAAATTTTCTTTTATCATATAACGAACTTCTGCCAGATAAAAAAAATTAAAAAATTTTATTCAAAAGATATGCAAATTCAAAATTTCGCTATTTTTTAAGTTTTTTAATTTTGTTTTTGGAATATCTCGAACGTTATTATAGATACGGGAATGGCCTTTCATTTGTTTAAAAGGGGACGCTTGGGGCTATTGAAAAAGAAAAATATTTTGGAAAAAAATTTTGAAAAATGCCAAACTTGTCGAATTTAAAATTTTTGAAAATCGTCAAAAATCTCAATTGACATTAAAATTTTGGCTCAATTTTTTTTTGTATAGTACCTTGTACTGATCTTAAAAGACCCTGAAATTTTTAAAACTGTGTTTTTAAATATGAATTTTTGAATTTCAAAAAAAATTTTTCTTTTTTTAGTTTTGTTTGGTATTTTATCAAGAAAAAAAAGTAGGTATTTAATAAAAACAAATTAGGAAAACGGTTGACCCTGAAAGGCTATCCCTGCAACTTCCCGCCAATTCCATACTTAAGCGCTTAAAATTGCACTAATGACGTAATTTTGAGCTCTTCGAGCTCAAAAATACAATTTATTAGTTATTTTAAGCTCTCTGAGCTCAAAGATATTGTTTTCCTATGCTTTTGAGCTCTTCGAGCTTAAAAGTCTGATAGAGATTTGGTAAGACACTATTTTTCGAATTTTTAAACCGCGATAACTTTTGAATAATCAACCGATTTTCACACGGTTGGCAGCATTCGACGCAGTTTTCAAGCCTCACAAAGAATCTCGAATTTTGAATTGATTACGCTAGGAATTTCGGGTTATTCCAAAAAAACACTTTTTTCGGTTTTCTTTCGTTCACGATATCTCTCGAACGAATCAACCGATTTTGGCCGGACTGGTGGCGATCGACGTAGTTTCTTGAGATTAAGAGCTGATTAGTTTTTTGAGTTGAACTATCAAGCCGTTAAAAAGTTATTCCAGAAAAACCACATTTGAAAAAAATTTCTTTTTTAGTTTTTTGAAGATTTCTCAAAATCTATTGATCTGAATCGGTTCAAATAGTTTTCAAAATCTAAGTTTGGTTAAGCCCTTTCGAATGGCACCAACCGCGATGAAATCGGTAAAGCCGTTCAAAAGTTATAAGCGGTTCACATACTTTCACACACACACACACACACACACACACACACACACACACACACACACACACACACACACACACACACACACACACACATACATACAGACACCGTGACAACCTCGCGGGGATAGTCAGGAAAGCTTCCTGTGACCTTCAAACGTCGAGATCTGATGAAAACTCGATTTTTGCAAAACGGGTTGAAAACAATAACTTCCCGATTTTTGAAAATCTTCGATTTTCTTAGCGGGAAGTTAAAAAAAAAAAAATTAGGAAAACGGTTGACTCTAAAGGCCATCCCTGCAACTTCCCGCTAATTCCGTTAATAACTGGCCGCTTTTTTTGAGCTCTTCGAGCTCAAAAATACAATCTGTGTGCTGTTTTGAGCTCTCCGAGCTCAAAAAGATACTTTTTCTATGCTTTTGA